>NC_087114.1:6513365-6817115 GCF_963855985.1 Ostrinia nubilalis | reverse complement strand
TAAGAGCTAGTGAACGCCAGACCTACGTCATTTTATAAAAGCTGAAAGTTTGTCAGCGTATGCTCCCAATATAGGATATACTATAAAATCTGATTTTTTATGTTTAATATTTTGGCAATAATTAGAAATATTTTCCCCAACACTCACACAGTTTTGACAGTTCAGTCAGTTTTTTAGGGTAGCACTAAAGCTCCCAAACCCACGATGACCCAAACTTCATAATTCACCAACATTGTAACCTATATTGGGAGCATACGCTGACAAACTTTCAGCTTTTATAAAATGACGTAGGTCTGGCGTTCACTAGCTATTAGTTTACTAGTAAACTTGTGAAGTAAAGTCTGAAACAACACAACTTATTAAGCTCTTAAGTACATAAATTTATGCATATCTTAAACAAATTTTATATTAAAGCGACATATTCCAAAAATATGTTAATCGGTCCTTTTTATTTTTTCTTCTACACAGGCGCAATATCAAAAATAACAAAACTAAATTAGGTTAGTTCAGTCATAAATAGTCCTATTCGTAAAAGTGTCGTGTATCCTTCATTTATATTTTTAACTAAACAGACCGAATCCATAAATGAACACTGAATACTCTAACATATTTAGTTTAAATACAGACCTATTTATTAAAAGGTCACTTTCTGACAAAAAAATCATGAACTTACCTTTACAGTATTTTGGTAATAAACAGAAACAATTCGAGATCCGCCGATGTTTTACACGTACACTCGCAAGCACCGCCGACGTAAAACTAGTTCTGCCTCTTTCACACAATATGCATACATGAAAAGCGGGACTAGTGAAAGAGACCGAAGTATGCGTTGCTCTGCCTTTACTAAGAGATAGGTCACTTTATCTATACAGGGATATAGAGCATGCTTTATAAGGTCAGTTTATGGTGAAATCGAGAGTAACAGGAATTTTGAGTTAAGTCACTTTCATTCTAAGGGTGCGATATATTGGTTATGGCTATTGGAGCGGGTACCACTTTCCATACATTTGTGCCCATCATCCTTTGTATGCTTCGTGCGTGACGTCATCCTACTACCTATATAAATAAATAATAAATAAAATATCCTTTGACATTTTACACTGCGCTTCTAGTCCCAAACTAAGCAAAGCTTGTACTATGGGTACTAGACAACGGATATAAACATATTTAAATCCTTTTTTTATTGTAAATACATACCTACTTAATATAAATAGAAAACACCCAGTCCAATACAAACAAATATGTACTGTGCGGGAATCGAACCCGCTACCTCCGGAATAGTAGTCCGTTTCGAACCACTACACCAAACGGCTGACTATAGTAGTTTTGTTTGTTATAATTGTTATAAAAGTCCGTCTGTAAGGTAATTGCAATACCAATACTCAATCAAAGGAAACCTTCCTTTCCATAGTTTCTGTTTGTCGACGATACTTACCGATATAACTATACATTTACAATATTTTATGTTGTCTGTCAGTCCACCAAAACCAGTCCCGGTCAACGAACCCTCAAAACCGGGCGATGCATCCATGCTAATTAAAATTAAGGATTTATTTTAATGTTAACTTGAACTACGTTAAATAATGAGCAGACATAAACTTTAATGACATTATTAATGCTGCAGAAATGCTGTCCGTTTCTTTTTAAAACTTAATCTGAATACTGAGGATTCTCAGTGTTTCAGGACATTTAAGCCCGTATTTACAAACATTACTATGAGGTCTCACAGTGCTCGTGGATGCACAGGGTCAAACACGAACCAATCACAGAGCTCTATTCATCGCTGTGCGTTCGATTTGCTGCTTCACTTAAGCTAGCATCGCTTGTGAATACGCCCGTTAGTGTCCACTGCAGGAGCACGACTCTCTCCAATTGGCCAGAGGCAAATGGAGGATTTGGCCTGCACTCCCCACGCTGGCCAGACGGATTTGAGAGGAATTTTGGTACCTTTAAGACTAAATTAATCAATAATAAAGAAGATATAACTAATAGGAGTAGAAAAATTAAATTGAAATGCACTTTCATGTCTCAATGTCTCAAGTATTGCTTTTTAAAGACTGCCACTTCGGGACAATACATAGAGAGAGCACTTATGCCCGTTTTCAACATCTTATCCCTAATTTTTAAGTAACCCCTATGTTAACACATAACAGGAATTTTGTTTTCATAGGGGTCACTTAAAAATTGGGGATTGATGGTGAAAACGGACATAAGTTTTCAGTTGAACGCCTGATAAATTTCCATCACCACGGCTATGACTGATGAATTTTCTCAAGCAAATTATTAGGAGCTTTGTGTAGATGACATTGAAAATGAAAATGTTGCAATTCGTTTCTTTAAACGAATATTAAAACATCCATCTATAATAACATACCTTTCAATTGATGAAAGACCTTTTCAAATACAGGGGTCCGGATATTACCTGTTACATAAACACGCGAACTCACAAAATCTTGAGTCAAATAGTACCTTAGGTACTATTGATTGTGAAAAAGTTTATTTCTTATCTCTGCTAATGAAAAATAAGTAGGAAAATAAATATAAAAATGATCTCTAGTTATAATTAAATATGCCTAAATTACTTCATGCAAATAAGACGTAGGTAGTACGAGTAATATCATTTCTAATTAAGGATCTAATTTCATATTCCATGAACAATCAACATTTCCTACGAGTGTATTGTTTAATAAATAAATAACACTGGTATTATGTAAGTCAGCATTTCAATGAATAAACGAGTCGCTTAATTACTGGGGCAACGATGACAATGATTTTCAAATTAATACGTTATACTTATTATTCTTTAAATTATGCTAAAATGTACAAATCTAAATAAATCACTCAAAGGTGACTGACTGACTAACATAGTGATCTATCAACGCACAGCCCAAACCACTGGACGGATCGTACTGAAATTTGGCATGCAGGTAGATGTTATGACGTAGGCATCCGTTAAGAAAGGATTTTAAGAAACTCCACCCCTAAGGGAGTAAAACGGGATCCACGCGTATGAAGTCGCAGGCGGCCGCTAGTCTATCAATAAAAGCTACTATTATACTAAAGAGGAAAGATTTGTATTTTTTTGTATTGATTAAGTTCCAAAATTATTGTGCCGATTTAAAAAAATATTTCACTATTAGGCTGAGTTGCACCACCTAAATTTAACAGAACTGTAACGATAACCGGTGTTTTTTGTATGGAGTTTGACAGACTTTTGACGTTTGTCAAAGTAAAAGTAAGATGGTGCAACCCACCCTTATCCTACATTACTTGATGAACATAGGCGGTACGAAACTCGCCGAGACAGCTAGTTTATTATACAAATACTTGCTTACACGTTTCCCCCTTTACCACCGTCGGAAATCGCCTTAAATATTCCATAGACAAGGCCTTCCGAGTTCGCCCCAAATTATTTCTTAGTTAAACTGACTGTTAAACCCTAATTAATATTTAACCAGTTCGTTAAGAAACCTTTTGATGGTAACAATGGACTTTGCACTCTATTATAGGGGTGGAAAGATAGTTTTGGAGTGCGTATTTGGAGTTGCAACATAAACGGGTCAAGAACGATTGTGACGCAAGCGGAAACAGGACTAGTAGGGATGTGGCTTATCGGTATATCGACATCGATGATAGGAATGAATTATTTCATTAACCATTTTGATTCAGTATAGGTCAAGTTTTCAATTTCTTTAACAAAGTGGGAAAAATGTGTTGTCCCATCTGTCCTAAACATATTTTATATTTTTACTAGGAAATGTGTTATTTTAGCGGAGGCCTTTATCCAGTAACGTACGTCATGCATGATGTTGAAACGAAAGAACGACTTTTTTTTTGTGTTGAGCGGCTATTCTGGTTCTATGGAGTCCCACTATCACTGCGACTGGTACCGATCTAATACTGTAATCACCAATGTTTTCCTTACAGTTCGCCTCCGAGTCCTGCATCCATTAGGAATTGCAGTATCTTTTGGGGGCGATATGTTTTACATCTTGTGGGCTTAGGATGTGTTTGCCCAGGTTTAAGCTCCGCTTGCGCATCAAAGGTCCGCAGTCCGTGAGAAAACCGGTTATTCCTACTTACTAGCTTTTTCTAGCACCCTTGCTTGGAACTAACAGAAAAAGCATAGCTAGCTTTCAAAAACCGGGACATAATCCTGATTTTTTCCCAGGAGCTCCAGAAACATAACAGTTTCCACGTAAAAAATGTAATAAACATATAGAATTCACATATCGATATATCCCAGCACTAGCTCTCAACAGCGCATCTGCAGTGCCCGGGATCAATCGATGCAGCGCTCCGGTTTGCATACACTATCAATGTAGGTTACCAGCTCGTCCTACGCAATTAAATATACGTACAACCTACAGTTTATAAAATTCCTTGCCAAATCCGAAATCAGATTAAGAAAGGGTTGCACCATCTTACATAATTCCAACAAACGTAAAAAGTCTGTCAAACTCCTTACAAATATTTCCGGTTATGGTTATAGTTATTATTAAAGTAAGATTTTTTTTATCCACAACGGGGAAGCTCTTGGCCTGTATCTCACCTGATGGTAAGTGATGATCAGGCCGAATGTGGAAGCGAGATTCACCCGGAATCCTCAACCACGGAGGAACTGGCTATCTTACCTCTAACTGACGGAATACAACAATGCTGTTAACATTGTTGTTATATCGACAGACTTAGGTAAGATGGTGGTAGCTAGCCAGGCGGACTTAGAGCAAGCCCTACCATCAACCAAACCGAACGGAAAAATCTGCCCCCACTGGGAATCGAACCCGGGACCTCTGCGTCGTCGTCTACCACTAGACCATAGAGGCGGTTAAAGATGGTGCAACTCAGCCTAAAAACTTTTATAAGTTTTTAATTAAGTTCTAGTACCTAGATGATCTGCTTTTAAAATTTCCTTGATTTTATATTTGCGACTGATGTGCTTTTTTATTTTCAAACAAACTAGAGAGGCAGTTAGAGTTAATACCAATATAGACTATTCTTCTATGGTTGAGGATTCGGGATGAAGGTGGCTTCAAACATTGGCCTGAAGATCGCTATGCATCAGATAAGATGCAAGCCAAGGGCTTCCCCGTTATGGTTCAAAATTATTGCAGTTTATAAATATAAAAGTTAAAGACCAATTCAACTTTAAACCATAAAAAGTTATTTACTACCCATCGAGTTTAGTTCTTCTTCATATGTTTTTTTGCCTGCCTCTCAAGATTTTTTCTCAAGAAGACGTAGTCTTAAAATAACAGTGTTAGGGTCCTAACGAATATTAGTACCTATAAATAAATGAAATAGCGGACTGTATAAAAATAGGTTGCTGTATTCTCGCCAGCCTAATTTACATGAAATTATCAGAGTACGCGGTATTCGTGTGTCGAAGGTGGTGTCCCAAAGGCGAGTGTGTGAGCCGAGTGCAGCCGATGATGACGCTGTCGGCCCGAGGTGACGTTAGTCATTGTACGCCGCCCGCACGTCTCCTCCCGCGCGTTGTTGGGTTCCCAACAAACAGAGCTCCTGCAGTTTTGTACGCAATCGATGCAGCTGTTAGCATAGCTGCAATCTAGGTTACCAGCTCATCCTTAGAATTACTATTCGACCCATTGACCTGGATCCGAAGTGCTAGGCATGAGGTCAGAAAAATCTTGAGTTCTCTTTTAGAGTGAAAACCAAATTATGTATGAATAGAAGTTCTTTTGGTCATTTATTTGTCAATATAAGGGTTAGTTTTCTAAGCAGGGCAAGGCATATCCCTTAGATAAAGATACAAATGTAACATTGCATTACTCCAGCGGTTCTTTTTGTACACCTCTATACTCCGTGAAGACTTGAAATTCCGAAAATAAAACTGTCACGGAAGGCCTAAAGATTCGGCCAAACCAACGCGATCACACGCGATCAGTCGGCGTGCAGCGATGGCGACCAGACTTAAATGCATTGATCGCCATCGCTGCACGCCAGCTGATCGCATGTGATCGCGTTGGTTTGGCCGAACCTTTACAGTCTTTCGTTCACAAGGGTACACAAATCTTGAATTTCCAATGATTGTGGTCTCTAGCATCTATCGTACTGATTCATTTGCCCATTGGTAGTCGCTTAGACAAAAATCGTCGGGTATCGAAGATGTACGTAACCTTGTGTGCGAAGGATCTTAAATTGTCTAGACTAGAGGCACTCTTGTTTTTCGTCATCGTTCTTGTCATTGCTTTAATCTTGTATTTAGTTATCAGTAGTGTATTCTTCTCTATTTTTCTTATATTCTTTTTTGGGATGAGTTGCACCACCTAATATTGACCGTAACTTTAAAATAACCGGTGTTTTTTGTATGGAGTTTGACAGATTTTTGACGTTTGTCAAAGTTAAAGTAAGATGATGCAACCCAGCCTAAAGTTTATTTATATCAATAGTGTTGCTTTCTTCTCTTATTCCGTCTTCTTCTTTATTTATTTGTAGATGGACGGTAGTCCGAGGCCAGCGTATAAGTTGACCGTGTCTTGAACTCCTTTCTGGTCTGCCTTGACTGTCGGTCTTCGAACCCCGAAGTAAATTGGACCCTTGAGAATGATGAAAGAGTTGGCTGTCTGTGAAAGAAAGAAAGATATTTATTTATCACCAATCACCATCATTTCAGCTACAGGACGTCCAATATATTCAAAATTCAAAATATTTTAACTGTTGAACATAGGCCTCTCCCAATGATTTCTTATTATTTCAGCCACAGGACATCCACTGTTGAACAGAGGCCTCCCCTAATGATTTCCAATTTGGTTGGTAGCGGCATCCAGCGCCTTCCTGCTACCTTTATGAGGCCGTCAAGCCATTTCCTGGGTGTAGGTACTATCGGCAACAGTGTTAACTGCCCATTGCCAGTCATGTCATTTCGTTCTATCGCAAAGAATCACCATTTGATGAGAATGAGGACAAAAACTGAAATGGATAGTTAACAGTGTGGCCATGGGTACGTTCTACGCTGCGTTTGTCAATAGGTACGTGGCCTACACTCCAGAACTTTGCTGCCCCATCGGCCGTCAGTTCTGCGTACTATGTGCCCTGCCCATTGCCACTTCAGCTTGCTAATCCGTCGGGCTATGTCAGCGACTTTAGTTAGTTTAGACTTTACGAATATCCTTATTTCTGATTGGAACTCGTAAAGAAACACCGAGCATAGCCTTGTCTATAGCACGCTGTCTAACTTTGCGCTCACTCATAAGGTCTTACAATTAATTTAATGTAAATAATTATTATGCTTACCTGTAACAAACAACACACAATCACTAGAACTAAAATCAGCTTAAATACTGAACGAAACATTTTCAAAAACAATATTTAACAATTTCCAAAAGACGAAGTGATTCTTCGGATTAGCATAATATCTTAAATAAATAAATCGCAGTAACTTTCTCTTTATATACGAAGGTTATTAAATATTGGACATTTGAAAACAATACCTAATTTTTTGCAATTTTTTTATAATATTTTTTTACTCAAGTTGGCAGCAAAAATAATTTTTGGGTGACAGCCTACACTGTGGTATAGTGCCACTTGACAGGTTTATACTGGCAAAAAAGAAAGGGCTGAGAAAAAAGTTTGTCAAATTGAAAGTCCTTCATTTTTCAGTTTGGGTTGGCTCAGCTTCGGCTACGTTTTCGGCTATTCCGCAAAAAAAAAAGCTTCGGCAAAAATGTTTTGTGGAAGTTGTTTGTTATTTTTTACTCAAAACTCGATCTGAATGTTTTGAATCTTATTTATTTATTTAAACTTTAGCACACAAAGAAACAATGCACTGTGGCGGACTTCATGGCGGGTGGCATTCTCTGCCAGTCAACCAAGGGTCATGCAGAAAGAGTAAGGCGGTGCAAAAAATTTACATTTAGAATAATATACCTACTTACATAAGATTACATACAATAAATGACATAATATAATAGACATACACATAAATACATAAACGTAATAGTATTATAGATGTACACATCACTCATGTCTGGGATAACGAGAAAATGAAGAAAATCTTCTTCTTGTCGTGTCGACAAAAAACCTACAGTGTCAGCCCAAAAGTCCGCTACAAGAGTGGCGTTGTCAGTAGCATCATTAAATCTTCCTCTGCACGCAGGAACTTGGGCATGCAGGGCACGACATCAGTGCTTCGTAATGCGGAATCGAGTGTATTTTCTCAACATGGCAAAAATTGGTGCGGTGAGATAGTGGCGCCCTCTTGTCAATGTTTTGTTTAATGTTTTCCTTTTTTTGTATTTAAAATGTTGGTTGGAGAGGCACCCGCTGAAAACCAGCGTCGGGGCACGCGTGCATGCACGTGATAGATTATGGTCAAAAATATGTGTCAAACATTACTATTTCTGTTAGAATAATACCAATTCAATATGAAGTATTATTTATGGTTTATGGTTTATGGTTTTAGATATTTATTTTTCTAAAAGAATACAATTATATTCACTTATAAGAAAAATACAGAATACACTTTATAATAAATAAGCAGCAAGTGCACGCAACAGACAAGCTCGTTTCATTTATGTATTAAATGAAACTAGGTACAGAAAATAATGAAGTTAAAATAAAATAAAATAATAACAAACCGCTCAAATGCTATATTTTTTCAAATTGAAGTGTAGTTTTATTCTTAACCTACCCACACTGCAACTACAAAACCAGCAACCTGCTTGGCTTCCATTACGTAACGCTCAACAGTTGCTATCACAGTTGCTATGTGACCGGTTTTTTTTTTTTTTTTTTTCACGAGAATTCTAAAAAGTGTTTTGTAATGTAGTGCTTTAATTTCTTTTTAAACGAGAAAAAAGATTGCGTATTTTTTATATCATTTGGCAGCCCGTTAAATAGTTGTGCCCCCTCGTACATTATATTTTTCTTGCCATAATTGGTTCTGGGTGACGGTAATTGAATATCGTAAGGTCTTCTTAAGGAACGCTTTTGTGATTGTGATTTTGTTATAAATGATAGTTGTGTGTGAATAGTTTTTCTTAATATTTTATGTACAAGTAAACATGTATTAAATTTATACATTTGAGCTACCGTTTATTCGTAGTATTTCCGTTTCCGTTTATTCTACAAACAAGAAATAAACAATGAATAAATTGTCATAATAATTTTAAATATAAGATATTTTAATATTTACTAAGATTCCATATACTAGTTACATTTATTATAAATTATCAAGAAACATAACAGTTTTAATCTTTGAACCACGTGTCTTAGTAATAAAATTATATAAAGTCGTATAAAATTATTATGGATACATAGAATGTTGTTTTTAATATTTAAAATCAATTTAGTAATGAATATTGTCTGTATTAAAATCTTTGTTTCAATTTAAATAATAGAAATAAGACTTCCGTCCGCCGACTTGTGCCCCCTCCACTCTCTATAAAAGCGGAGCGGCTCAAGCCGACGGACTCACCCCCTATCCGTCCCCCGGACACGGCCTGAGCCGAGGTCCGAGCCTACCGTGGCGCCCTCAGGCCGCGTCCGTAGTCCCCTCGATCGGGCCCACTAGAGTGAGCCCGCCGTAGGCTGGACTTTGGTCCAACACCGCGGTGGGCAACCCTCTAGTTGGGTTCGCCACTGATCGGGCGCCTTATGCGCTCGATACGGCCCGATCGCGAACGTCGGTCTGCGACCGACGCGGACGAGCCTGGGCTTCGCTTCGCGAAGCCCACACTCGGCCTCGTCGGCACGCGCACCGACGATCGCCAAACGGCTAGAGTACCTTCTGTACTCGCCACTCTGCCCGGTGAAGTTGGAAAAGCTCTTCAAGCTACCAGCGCACGTCCCTTCAAAAAAAAAAAAAAAAAAAAACCGACGGACTCACTTCTCCACTGGCGGTCGGACAGAGCGGAAGCTCTGCCCGAACAACTTGCTGTTGCTGTAAACCGAGATAAGTAAATAATTATTGTACTTTTTTATTATTTTGTTGCTCGTTGTATTTTTATGTATACTATTATGGTGATTTCCGAAAATAAGTTTGAATAGTGTTTTTCATGTAAACAAACGTATATAATATCTGATTATAGTATAATTCCTATTCTACCTATAATTATAAAATTAGTAATATTATAATATTGAGAAATAAAAGTTATATTTAAAAATATATTGTTTTAATTGTTGGTACATATATTTATCTATATAAATAAATAAATATATAAATCTAAATCATATCAGTATATATATAAAGGTTATAAATTTATAATTAAATAAATAAAAATTAGTTAACACACGCGTGGCTCGATTAATGCTGAGCGGGCGCCTTTTTGGCACAAAATATGCGTGTAGTTTTAAGTCCCTTTGTTCTGTTTTTTTGTTTTCTTTTGTGTCAAATAAAGTTTTTCTTATTCTTATTCTTCGTTGTCGAAAAATAAAAATAACTAATTTGTGGTGATACCTGTGAATAGAAGGCCATCTTGGACTGAGTTTCTTAAGGTTTTTAACCTTCAACTTCAGTTTCAAATAAGGATTGTGCCGATTTGTGGCAGATTTAAAACAAAATTCTTGTGGCCCATTTTTGAAAATAATTTCTTAGATTTTGTAATAATCGACTTATGTTTCGGCCGAATTTGTATGTTAGCCGAATACTTTATTAGATTCGGCTTCGGACAGAAATCGACCTTCAGTTGGACATCATTAACCTTTTGCCTGTCGCGTTGTTATACACATCTACAAAATAAAATAAATAAATTAAGACATCTTAAAAGAATCATACTTGTGACATTTTAAATTTAAAAAGATACCTAAATCGATAAGAAAGGCTGCAAAAAATATGGATATATTAAATCAGAAAAATTTAAAATTCTTCAATAATTAAACGAACAACACAAAGAAAACACCTACTTTTGTTTCAAAATGAAAGATATTATTAAGTTTCTAGTAGTTTTGGTGGTTTTATGTTCTTTGTTGGAGGTAAGACAGAATTCAATATTATTGGAAAAATTGCGTAGAGAGTGTAGGCCAAATAATATGTTCACTGGATAAAGACTTCCCCCAAGGATTTCCATAACGACCGGTCCTGTGCTGTCCACGGCCAGGTTCTTCCCGCGACCTTCACCACCGCAATCCTCCATTGGCCTCTGGTAAATTAGCGAGCATTTCTTTTTATCCACAACGAGGAAGCTCTTGGCCTGTATCTCACCTGATGGTAAGTGACGATCAGGCCGAAGGTGGAAGCGAGCTTCACCCGGAATCCTCAACCACGGAGGAACTGGCTATCTTACCTGTAACTGCCGGAACACAACAATGCTGTTAACATTGTTGTTATAGCGACAGACTTAGGTAAGATGGTGGTAGCTAGCCAGGCGGACTTATAACAAGCCCTACCACCAACCAAACCGAACAGAAAAATCTGCCCCTACTGGGAATCGAACCCGGGACCTCTGCGTCTGAAGCAGGTGGTCTTACCGTTAGACCACACAGGCATCGTGGAGACTAAATGGCCTGATGATGACAATTTAAGTATGCAACCTTCTTTTGTTTCAGACGACTCAAGCACAGACTCTCCACTTGGGTCCCTTCTCCATAACCCTGGGGTTGCCGCAAATTTCAAGGAACAGTGGGGGTATCACAGCTTCAGTTGACTTGAAGAGTGGCTACAATAGACCTCCTGAACTGCAGACGCTGTGGCACGATGGATTTATAGATTAGACCAGTGTTTTTCAACCTGTGGGTTGAGACCCCTCTTTAGAGGGGTCGCGAGAGGTCGTAAAAACTACCTCAGTAAAAAAGCCAGAGAAGTTTAAAAGCTAGATTTATCTGAAATCTAATTATGCAAATGCATAAATGTTGTTTAGATTG
Organism: Ostrinia nubilalis; assembly: GCF_963855985.1. NCBI lineage: Eukaryota > Metazoa > Arthropoda > Insecta > Lepidoptera > Crambidae > Ostrinia > Ostrinia nubilalis. Next base: position 6,805,292 of record NC_087114.1, on the reverse strand, counting down.
AAGAATTCGGTCCCTACAACATCTTTGTAAAAGGCATGAAAAAAAAGTGAACGGTCGGGGGGTCGCAAAAATTTTTTTCATGCTAGGGGGGGGGTCGCGTCATGAAAAAGGTTGAAAAACACTGGATTAGACTAATGAGGGCTACCATTTTATACTTATAGGTTTAGCGCTTAATGGAGCCAGTGCCTGAGATATGACAGCGGCACGAGAGGGGTGACATTGATGTGACAGAGCATACAAATTTGAAGGAGATCTAAAGTGTGACTTTACAAAAACAACCTCCCGTGCCGCTCTCATACGTCAGGGTAAGACTTAGGCCCTTTTCACATGTCCCGGTTGCCGGCCAACCGGCGCCGGGTACCCGGTGGTGAAGTGTATGGGCATGCCGGATTAATTGCGCCGGTACATGTGAAAGCTACGTACCATGCCCATACACTTCACCACCGGATACCCGGCGCCGGTTAGCCGGCAACCGGGACATGTGAAAAGGGCCTTAGGCTAAGAAGTAAGAACTCATGGCGCGATTTTCACCCGCGTCCGCGGCTGTTGCGGGTCCGCAGCTTCTGTAGAATGGAGATACATAGTAAAAACTAATGCACAAACTCACGACGCAGTTTTCGCCCACGCGAAAACCGCCCGATTTTGTACCAGTGAATTAGCACGCGGCGCGATTTCAAATCGCGCCGTGAGTTCTTAGAATAACCGCGCAAATAACCGCTCCCGTGAGTTTTGAAATGAAACCGCAATTCCACCACCGCCGCGGGCGCGGGTGAAAATCGCGCCGTGAGTTCTTAGCCTTACACAGGCGATTGACATGACCTTACTCTACAGTAGCGCCAATTTGAGCGTTAACACGATAACCTCATTGGGATAAAATCATAATTATTATCACTATAGGTATCACTGATAAATAAATTTTAATATACGAGTAAATATATTTAAGCATTTTTAGAAGCACAGATTTTTACGGATTACCTTTTTAAACCACAAGAAATTATAATCAAATCCACAAAGATGGGATGGTATGTGGACGCATTTTTGTGTAATGTAGAGATTCCATCACAGTACATACGGGGTGCCCATTCCAGTAAATCTACATACTTTATTATACTACTTGCATCTCCTTTCCCCCCTCCCCCTTCCCCCTCCTCACTCTCCCCTCCCCTAGTGCTGCCTAAAAAATAAGCGTGCCTAGATCAGGGTTTCCCAATTTTTTTTTGCCAAGGAACCCTAATTGATTATACTTTTCCTAGCGGAACCCCCGTACTACTCCGCCCGCACGCCCTGCCCCTCCCTTGTGCGTAAACAAGTCGTTGCGAGCGAACAACGTCGGTCACGAAACGTGGGATAATATTTTTTACGGAACCCTTGCGGCCTTTCCACGGAACCCCAGGGTTCCGCGGACCACCTTTCGGAAACCGCTGGCCTAGATTTCTATTGTGTGCCCTCCCAGAAAACAAATCTGAAGCAAACATGAAGTGTATATTTAAATGTGTCCTCTGAAATACGGAAAGGACAGTAAATCATTGATTCAGTTAAAGGGGAACACCTCCAATTTGATTAACTGTTAACTGCTAACAATGTAAGTAAATAGTTTGCATCGTGTCGGCGCTTATTTAGTATGATAGCTCTAATTATTTTCTAGAGACAACAAAAATATACGAAGTATTGTCGCATTGATAGTTTTTATTCATAAATAGCTACCTACTAACAAAATAAGACTATATAAAAACTCATAAAACTAATTTATTTATGCAAGTAGGCTTTTAAAAAGCACTTTTAAACGTCCCAGTATTAACCATACCACTGCTTCAGGACAATAAATGGGCCAGTGCTGACTAAATTTTTCACTTTGCGACAGTTACGCGATTAAATTATTTTGAGCATAAACATTTCTTTTGATTTATTTTTGGGGCCTAACATGTAAAACTGTTAAAAAAGAAGAAATTTTTAAGACTTAATCTGCTAAGCTGTATCTTTACTACTAAGTATTACTACTAATTAATTTCTACCAAAAGTGATACCTACTAATTAAGGCTATACAGGAGTTGCAAGCTGTAGCTGGAGGGAAGTCGAACCTTAACTTCCTCAAATTCAAATTCAAATTGTTTTTATTGTGAAATCACAGGTAAATACATAAGTCAGGTCATAAAATGTTTGTAATAGATCAGCTGTGTTCCGCCGCATGGGCATACAATAATTGAAAGATACAGAATATTAATTGATGAAATGATAGGTAGTACAATTTTTATAATACAATATTAATGATACAATTTTGTTAGTCAATGATTAATTTATTGATAAGTTAGTCATACAGAAAATATTATATTGTTTATAAAAACGATTGAAATGAAATATTAATTAAATCTGCACAATTATTATCTTTATCACATTGAACGCCAACGCGGTCAATGTTGTCCGACACTGCACTTTCCTACCAGGCCAAGTAAAAATTTCAATTTTTTTCAATTTTCGTCGATTGTTTTTTTTTGTTAAATCGTTACATTATAAACATAAATAAAGGATTTTATTAACATATAGTTGTTTTTGAGTCTTTACATCGAATTATTAAGCGTCGGACATCATTGACCCCCATGGCCCCAGCGAGCGAAAATTCGAAAATCCGTTCCGTAGGGCCGCGCGGTCATGTTGTCGACCATCCCCGCTCGCATCCAAAAAAAAAAGGAGAACAACCAAAAAAATAAAGAGTTGTACATTGGTAGGTTTTTGATATATTATATTACGCATAAATAGGAATATTATAAGGTATAAATTGAGAAACGAAACTAGCAGGATAAGTCTTAAATAGTGATTAAAAATAATAATAAATAAATCGATGATACCGTAAAAGGAACGCTAAAAGTGATTTTTTTCAAATTGTTTTAATTAAAAAAGGTTTAAATTTTATTTAAAAAATTGAATTTATCAATAATTCGTATAAAAGTTGTCCAAAACTGAGCCGTCCCAGCTATGGCATTGTCAGGAAGGCGCTACTATTAATACTGAACTATTAGTTCCCATTTTTGCCTCGTTGTACAGCCATATAATTATGAAATTTACAGAAAGGTGCTACTAACAACTGGGTTATTAATCCAATTTTTGCGACTTGACGTTTTAGAAATTGTTTGACTGTATTTTGAATTTTTCATCCATCACTGTAGTGTCACTTTCGATCGGTTCTTTTTTCAAAACAATATTGAATTGTCAGTATATCTACAAATAATATTTAAAAATATACTTAAAATTAAAAATAATTATAATGACATAGCTGATTTAACATGCCAATAATTTGACCTACATGAATAATAAAAAAAGTTCTAGAATAGAGTATCGATAAGAGAAAAAATGTTTTTTTCATACATTAAACAAATCTATTTTTCTCGACAATCCTGCTAGGTGTAAGCATCTAATAAGTACAATAATTTATGCCACTAATAAGGTTTTAAATGGAATAAGTTTTGTAGCTGTACAAAGAACTTAGTACCTGTACCAACCCTTCATACAAAGTGGTTGTTCAACAATGAAAGTGATTTTTTTTTATTGTCCTGCATATTATAAATTATATAAAATAAGTAAACGATATGTTTTAATGAATAAACCGTTATTATCTTGCTAAAAAGTTGATAAATTTGCAAAAATGCATTGTATAATTACCATGTTTCATTGCGCTACCGTTATCCACATTTTTTTTTCTAAGTCCGAGCTTTACCTGAGAACCAAGTGACGTACACTAATCTTGGGAGCCGCGCGGGTCAGCTTATATGAGAATTATTGAAGAAATGCTGTCCATCGGCTCAATACAGAGGTTTAAACATAGGTCTGACTCGCGGTCATCATTGTCCGACGCGGCCCGAACGGAAAGTTAAAGTGTCGCCCATCATTGTCCCCCATGGCCCGAACGGAACAGTGCCATTTTTAGGCTGGCAGCGAAGGTGTTATAAATTACAATATTAAATATGTCAAAATAAAATTTAATAAATGTCAAAAATAAAAATTTAACAAATGTCAAAATAAAATTTAATAAATGTCAAAATTTTTAATATTTTAAATTACATAAGTCTTTATCTCCAAGGTAGTCATTTACATTATAATAACATTTGTCAATTAATAATTTTGACAATATCAATTTCAATTTATCTACGTTACAGTGTTTTAATGGTTCAGGGAGCTTATTGAATATTTTTGGAGCCATTACAAGTACATTTTTGCTCATTAATGCAGAATTACAAGAATTCATACATATTCTGGTATTCCTAGGACGAAGTCTTGGGATCGGCTTTTCTGTTTCAAACAAATCTGGATGAGACTTAACAAATACACATGTTTCAAAAATAATTATATAAACAGGGCAATGTTAATAGTTTCAGACTTTTAAAATATGGTTGACAGCTTTCGGTAGGCTTAAGGCCGCAGATAGCTCTGACACAACGCTTTTGAGCTCTTAATAGTATTTCCCGATAGGTTGAAATACCCCAGAATATAACACCATAGCGTAAAGTTGAAGCTACGAAACCATGATAAGCAGTTAAAACTGTATTTCTATCAGCTATTTTGGCTAACTTATAGAGCGCAAAGGAGAACTTATACAGTTTCTTACAGACTTCAGTCGAATGCGTTTCCCACGACATATTGCTGTCAATAAAAATCCCTAGGAATTTGGTTGTTTTAACTTCTTTAATTTTATTACCATTACAAACAATTTCAATTTCTGGTCTATTTTTTCTCTGGGTAAAGTGCATAATGTTAGTCTTTTCCAGGTTGATCTTTAAATTATTTATTTCTAACCAATTAATAATGTCCTTGAGAGTATCATTTATGTCATCTTTATAAATTGTATTGTCATTACTATTCGATTCAATAAAAACAGTGCTATCATCAGCGAAAAGAATCATGGGGTGTTTTGTTGATTTTATTATGTCATTAATATAGATAATAAACAACAATGGCCCTAGTACGCTGCCTTGTGGAACTCCAAAATTAATTTGCCTATGCTGTGACATGTATTTTTTTTCTGTTTTATTCGTCACGCAAACGTGTGTAAGTTCAGTGTACTGAATTCTATCTTCGAGATAAGAAGAAATTAAACTTAAAGCTTTGCCACGTACACCATAACGGCTTAGTTTGTCTAATAATAATTTATGGTTCACGTGATCAAACGCCTTAGTCATGTCCATGTATATGGCACATGATGCAATTCTCCTATCCATACTCAAGACGGACTTTCGTACCAAATCATAGATAGCAGTGTTTACTGTCTTGTGCTTTCGAAATCCCTTTTGTTCTTTGTTTAATATGTTATGTTTTTCCAGAAAATTAGACAAAATACTATGAATTATCTTTTCAAAAACCTTAGAAAAAACTGACAAAAGTGCAATGGGTCGGTAATTTTTTACATCTTCTTTGTCGCCTTTTTTATGTAGCGGTTTTACAATAGCAGGCTTTAATTGTTTTGGATATATTCCTGCACTGAGACTCAAATTGATTACATGACATAGTGGAACCGCAAGTATGTCAGATACATATTTTATAACTCTGGTAGACAAGTCATCAAAACCAACACTACCCGTATTCTTGAGTGACATTATAACCTTACGTACTTCAGGTGGTGTTGTAGGACTCATAGGTAAATAGCGAAAACGGATTATTTTCAATTTTGAATTTTTCATTACATTTATTATTATATTGCTCTTTGATAATATCAATAAAGTAATTATTAAAAGAATTGGCTATATCTATAGGATTTGTAATATCTTGATCGTTTACTTTAATTTTATTTATGGGTTCTTTTGGCATTTCAGATTTACAGTTTTTTATTAAGGTCCACATAGCTTTAGATTTATTTTTAGAAGTTACGATACGATACGATACGATACGATAGTGCCGACCCAGCCAGGACGAGGCCTGTCCCGGTCAAACCGGTATACCAGGGGGCACGATTTTAAGGAAAGACACGCTCTGGGATGGGAGAGGACGGCCGACTAGCCGCTGCGTCTTTTAAACCGCAACCGGTCGACCACAACCAAGTAGATATGCATCCTGAGCCTGGTCTAGGAAAATAGGTAAAGACGGGTTATCGTTGATAGGACTGAGCGTTGATGCGATGAGATGGGCGGTCTGGCCTTTGATGAGATGGCTTTGGTTGTTCTTGGTTCATATACTGCTACTAGACTAGCCTCGTCTGCGGTACTAAGTTTTTGTCGTCTCTGTATCTTCCAGATTAATTATTTCTTCTACTTCTTTTCTTAGTGTCGTTGGAAGGACTAAATGCGTGGTGCGCTGAGATGGGCGGTCTAGCCTTTGGTGAGGGAGGTGGCTTGTTTATTCTTTGTTCTCGTACTAGGTACTGCTGGACTAGCTTCATTGTTCTCCCAATTGTATCGTCTTATTTTCTGCCTATAATATATTCCTCCAGGTAAAACATTTCTTGTATTTCTTTTCTTTAGCTTAATCTGGCTTTTAGAGAGACGGCTTGGTTATTCTTAGTTCTTGTACTGCTACAAGACTAGCTTCATTGTTCTTCCGATTTTATGCTTCTTTTCTTGATATTGGTGGTCGGACTGAGCGTTGATGCAATGCGATGGGCGGTCTGGCTTTTGTTGAGGCGGCTTGGTTTTTCTTAGTTCTACTGCTACAAGACTAACATCATTGTTTTTCCAATTTTATGCTACTTTTCTTGATATCGTTGGTAGGACTGAGCGTTTCTGTGATGAGACGGGCGGTCTGGCCTTTGGTGAGATGTCTTGGTTCTTGTACTGCTGCTAGGCTATCTTCATTTTTCTCCTGAGGTCTGTGTTAGGTAGGTACCTACTGAGTTTTTGACGTTTTCTTTGTTTACATGTTCCGGGTCAGATATTTCTTATGCTTCATTTCTTTGTAATAATTGAGTTCACTATTTTCTATTTCTTGGATAGTAGATGTTTAAATTTTAGTTCCATTTATCCACAACCTCTGAAAACTTGACACTTTTGTTTTTTTTAAATAATTACTACGGCGATAACTGTGGTTTTGGGTTTTTGTCGTCTTCTTTGTTGTCTGTTTTCCCTGAGTCGAATATTTCTTATTATTATTTTTTGTCTTGGGCTAAATAAATCTTCTCTCTTCGATTATTTGATTTGTTTGCACTTTTGACTATTCAGTCGATATATGCGGTTCTGTGTTTTTGTCGTCTTTTTCGCTGTCTTTTGACATTATTTTTCCATAAATCTAGTGTTTCTTGTGCTGCTTTTCTTATTTATTTTTATGGTGGGTTAATTTAGTCTTCTCTCTTTCGTTTCTTGGATTGTGCTTGATGCGGTAAGCGGACGGCGGGCTACTAAAAACGGCATTTTTAGGAGCGCGTTCATATTTTCCTAACATTAAACGGTTCGCCTTGGTGTAATCTAATATGATTTCTTTTAGTTCTATGATCTTTATGCAGGGTGATTGTTACATTGGGTTTCTTCCATCGTTTCCATTAGGTTTTTATTTCTTCACTGTTTCGTTGATTTTTTTCGGTGGATATTTTTTATTTCTTTTAGTACTTAAATTATTTTCCGATGTCTTCAAGATATCCATGATATTGTCCTCTCGAGGCAAAAGACATTGCTAACTGCCTCGTTGGATTAGGTTTATGCTCTTGATGGAAGTATGTATTCTCATTGAAAAAAATCTTATTAGATTCAAATTTTCTGGTTGAAATCCGTTTTCCGACAAGGTTGCAGCAGAGCTTGTTGAGCTGTATGTGTACACTGTAGGTTAAATTGCTTTCGATCTGAAGTTTCTTATTGGAATACGTAGTTTCTGCAATCGATTTGAATATTTTGTGGTTCCTATAGGATTTCGTTATTAAATGGTCAATGGCATGGTTTTGGTTCCAGTTTTTGAGTTTTCTTGCTATTAAATGAGTTTTTTAGGCGGAGTATATCTCTTCTGTCTATGATGAAGACCCCTTGCAAAATTCCTTGACTTCTCAGTGCATTTAAGTCTCTTAAAACTGTAGTATGTTCGGTTATTCTTTCAATTTTCCGATTCCGGTAAGCTGATGTTCTATCTGATAGTATTTATCTACGCATGTGTAAATATGGCAGTAAATCCTGATTCTTTTAGGCTCAAAATTTTCTTAGATGATTTTCCAGGTACCTGGTCTGCTCTTTGATTGGTGATTCACTTGTTTCATCCACTAGGTATATTTTTCTCGTTAATATGTACAAGATCTTGTCTGGCCACTTTTTGATGAAGTCTGGGATATATAGGTTCATTGATTTGGTAAGCTCTTTCTCAAAGTCGATATTTTCCATCGCCAGGTAGTTTTAAAGTGTATGCCTTCATTTTTTAGCTGTAGAAAGGGGCTTATAACTAGAGGGTTAGTGAATTATGACTACGGTGTTAATTGTATTTTGTATTGTCAAAGCGTCAAGTCTTTTGTTTTTAACATGCTTTCAACAAAATGTTAGTCGGGCCACCTCTTTTTTTGTATGAGTTGTACTTTTGAATGGTTTTTAAGACATGCAGATGTGACTATTAGTTTTTTTTGCAAAGCAAAGGATCTCTGTTGTTTCAAATTTTTTTTTTGTGTATTTCGTGGCAAATGTGTTTAAAGTGTCCATCTACTAATGGTAGTGCAATAGTGAAGTTAAATTTTATTGCTTTTGGAAACTTTTTATGGCGACCAGATGTTGACCTTTCTTGGTACGCGCTTTGAAATTTTGTGCAATAGATGTCTGTTATAGAATGTGTTTGGTGAAAGTTTTGTAGTGATCTTTCTTTGTTATCAATTATTATTTATACCTACTATAATGACATGCAAGAAGTAGAATACATGTAGACATGTAGAGTACATGTGGAAACTGTATGTATCAAAATTATTAATAAAAAAGTAAAGTTTATGGACCAAAAGTTAGAGCTATTCATTTGACAACTACGATCTATGTTACATATTTTTAAATGAAAATACTACGAGTAGATCATAATTATGCGTTTGCTTTAGTGCTTAAGGCAAGATAATTGACACCAAATATTTACATACATATAAAGAAAGAAAGATAAGGAAAGATCTCACCGGGTTTCGTCGGATTAGTTTCCTAGGCTTTTAGCTTAGGCGCTGTGCTGGTCACTGTGTACTCGAAGCTTTTTTCTCACCTACAGTTTTTCTCACTCAAAAATACCACTAATTTTTACACAGCTGACTATGTTAATAGTTAATCGCGACTATGATTTCGGGTAATTCTCACTGTTAGAACATTTGGGTTTCACCGTCGCGTCGGCGTCAAACGCCATTTGTAAGTGCCTTTTAGGGTCGGACCGTCTGGAGCGCACGTGTTGCGCACGTCCACTCCCGAAGGCTGCCCAAAACGAACTCCCCTTTAGATTTATTTTTAGAAGTTTGTATAAAATGGTCATTTTGTGAGCGTTGTGTCAACTTTATAATTTTTTTGAGTCTTTTAGAATAGTCTTTAAAATCAACTGTACTCTTTCTGTCCTTTTTTGATCTCGCTTTCCAAAGAAGTTCCCTTTTTCTCCTACAGCAAGTTCTGAGACCTTTCGTAAGCCACCTTTGCTTTACTTTTAAGCCTTTTTTAATAATTTTATAGGGAAAACAAAGACAATAAAGACATTTAAATATTTCAATAAAAGAGTCATACGCTATATCAGGATCGTCAGAGGCTAATGTATCATGAAAAGATAGGCTTTCTATGTGACTTCTAAAGGTTTCTAGGTTACTTTTATTAAAGTCGCGGCGTTTAATGCTCCATGTCTTCAAAATACACGACCTCTCTACAGGACACATCAATAATTGTGCAGTGTGATCCGACAGCGCAGTTTCAACAATTTCACATTTTGACCCTTTAATGTTATGCGCAAAATTATCGAGACATGTTCCACTTGTAATTCTAGTTGGTTTATCTAGTTCAAGTCTTAAGTTTCTACTTAATAAATGATATATAAAATCTCTACTCTGTGGGCAATTTTTTAATATATTTATGTTAAAGTCTCCACAGATCACTACTTTTTTATTTTTTGAATCACAGACAGTACATAATATTCGTTCGAGAATTTCATAAAACATGTCTTGACTTATTTTATCATAATGAGGAATTCTGTAAATACAAACTATTATCATATTATGTTCACAAATTTCTACAGCGCAACATTCTACTATACATTTTTTAGAAAAGTTTTTTACATTATCTAAAGCTCTGTACTTTAAGCCAGGTCTCACTAAAATGCAAGATCCGCCTCTTCTTTTTTCTCGTGTGAAGCTCGTTGCTAATATAAGGTTTGGTAGATTTAAGAATTCTTCCAATTCTGGCGTCATATTGTGCTCAGTGATACACAATACGTCGATCGGTTTTTGGTGCCGTCTAAGTTCATCCAAGTTCAGTATCAATTCATCACTTTTATTTATGAGACCTGATATATTTTGATGAAGTATGTTCAGCCGCTTGTAATAGAAAAAACTGGTTCTCTTGTAAATTATTCACTTGTTGCTCTTTGTTTACTCCAACCGTCATATCTGAGTTATCGACCGTCATTTGGAGAGTTGAAATGTAATCAGAAATCTGCCCAATTATATGCTTCACACCTGATCTTTTTATCTTTCCACTAATTGATGAAAACATATCAAATGTCAAATGTTTATTTGAGTCTATTAAATAGCCATACTTATGGGATAATATGTCGCTATAGAGAATATTATTGAATATTTCAATTCTATAATTGTAGAGCGGTTTACCACAAATGTATATCGGTGCAGTTAAAATAATATTTGTATTCGTAATATTTTTTAATTTTTCTCTTAAACGTTTGACTAGTGCACTAAAATCTTGTGATTCGTAGAAATCTGTTTCTCCTATCATGATGATACAGAAATCTTCTTTAGTGTAGTCCTTTAATTTGATGTCAAGATTTCTTAGCATAACGTCAATCCCCACATTAGTTGTTATGTGATGTAATATATGGAAATCTTTGTATGCGTCTACTGCATTTATATTTTGTAACATTCTTAGATTTTTGTCACTAGATATTATGCATATTTGGTTTTTTGGTGTCATATTTCTGAGCTTGTCATGGTGCCTAGTAATAGAATGGTCACCTCTATCTGATTGCTCTTGTCTCTTATCTATATTTGTAGATCCAGGGGTTGTTTTAATTTGTATTTCCTGTTCCAGGTTTTTTATTGTCTTATTTAGTCTATGTATTTCTATGTGAGCCACTTGTACTTCGTGATGTAATTTTGCTATCATCATCATCATCATCATTTCAGCCATAGGACGTCCACTGCTGAACATAGGCCTCCCCCAATGACTTCCACATCGCACGGTTGGTAGCGGCCTGCATCCAGCGCCTTCCCGCTACCTTTATCAGGTCGTCGGTCCACCTTGTGGGTGGACGAATTTTGCTATGGTGTCTTCTAAAGTAAGTATTTGTTGTGATTTATTTGATTTTAAGTTAGAGTAATCAGTCGGTGTCGATTGCAGTTCACTAATACTCTCATTACATTTTCTAGCTCGTTGTGGTGATTTACAAATGTTTTTTAAAAGACATATTTCCTGGGACAGCTTGGTTATTTGGTGTTTTAGTTCATTATTTTCAATAATAGTATTTTCCAGCTCATTTTCACAACTTTTGAGATCAGTTTCTAACTTACTTATCTTTAGTTTGAGATCATTTACTATATCGAGATCATTTACATATTCTGTGCTTTTTGATAAATCCTCCAGAGATTGAAAAATGCTATCTGATGAGCCAGCCGGTGCCGGTAGCTCCATGGATAATGATCTGCGTAGATGTTTTGGTGGAATGACATCTTGCGACACGGAAATATCAAAAGGAGGCGATACACTTCTTCGAGATACGTTTAGAAGCTTGTTTTTGTTTGTAGTTACATGAGCTTTTGACTTGCAGGGGCGAATAGTTATGTTGTCTTGTCCTGGTGACGTACTAATGTTTTGTTTACTATTTCTCGGTTTATTTTTCCGCTTACAGGAAGGATACTGCCAGCTGTCTTTTTTTTCCTTGCTCATAAGAGTAAATAGCTTTTCAGAATAGTTAACACATTCTATATGATATGCATTATTGCAAAGATTGCACGCCAAGAACTCACGGTTTGTTTGTTTGTTGTGTTTGTTTTTTTAAGCAATCCGAGCATTTAGCATATTTGTTTGGTGCCATATTGTAGGTTTCTTTTTGTTAATTTCGTCCTTATTTAAAATGTCTTGACTAGCTCGTAGAATTTGTAGAAAAAAGATATCATTGGTCGATGGCGAGATTCGAACTTGGCATTCTACGTTTATGCAGCCCTCCAACTTCACTAGGCCAAAGAAGAACGGTCATCTGTGACCCAGGCCCGACAGAAACGAGACATACCTCAGTTTTTTTGTCATGTCTTAATTAGTTAAATTATATATTTTTTATATTCGAAATCTATGTATAACACCAAAATATTACCCTTTGTTTTTGTTCAGGCGTTATACAAAAACTAATACAAAATGCCTATTTATCACCAAAATTGGTAAATGTATGTACCTAAATGTCTATTACAGCTGCTATGGAATGTATCTAGGTGACCTGGAGATACAGCCGGATTATACAGGGTGGAAACGATAAGTGATCTCACTCGATTATTTCTAAACTATACAAGATATCGAAAAACTAGTTACTGATTCTGAAAGTGCTTCACGAGCTCTTTCAAATGGTACCAATAATAGGTTACAGATTATGGAAGCTGGTAACATAGAATTTTTGGATTTTGTAACTTCTCGTTTCCACCCTGTATAATCCGGCTGTATCTCCAGGTCACCTAGATACATTCCATAGCAGCTGTAATAGACGTTTAGGTACATAAATTTACCAATTTTGGTGATAAATAGACATTTTGTATTACTTTTTGTATAACGCCTGAACAAAAACAAAGGGTAATATTTTGGTGTTATACATAGATTTCGAATATAAAAAATATATAATTTAACTAATTAAGACACGACAAAAAAATTGAGGTATGTCTCGTTTCTGTCGGGTCTGGGTTTTTTTTGTATGGGGCGTGACCGTTCTTCTTTACGATGACGATTCGAGCGAATTTAATGTCCAGTAGGTGATAGATAGCAAATAGTATTCTATTATGAAGTCTTCTCACTATTCACTACTTATTCATCCCAACTAATATTATAAATGCGAAAGTAACTCTGTCTGTCTGTCTGTCTGTCTGTCTGTTACGCTTTCCCGCTTAAACCTCGCAACCGATTTTGATGAAAGGACAATGTTCGTTCTCCATACATTGTTCGCCGTTAGATCAACAGTGCCGAAATAATACTTTCTAGGTTCTAAATGACACAAATCTTTATGTAAGAACAATTATTCCTGGCGGACCAATTCTATAAACTTATTGATAGCAATATTGTTATCATAACCTCTTACTTACTAGTATTGTATTATATTATTTTATGCACATCGATTTGGGAGATGTTCTGTATTGTAGTTGTCGCAGCCAAATTGTATTATAATATTGGACGGGTTTTGGAAATAGCTCGGCGTTCCACTTTTATGATTTACTTACTTACATTTTGCACGTAAATAAATAACATGAATCCTATGTTTACTTTCCACTCTTGACATTTAACACGTGACTTACCAAACTAACTATCTCCATGGTTACCGTCTTAGTCTATGCATGACTAGGGATTGAACAACTTTTAATTGAATATTATTAACAATTCTCGATAATTATTATCTATTGAAAAATATTCGGTATTTGAATCGAAGGATATATTCAATTTTATCAATATCAAAATATTCAATTTTAATAATAAAATAAATATTATTTAACTACTACCACCTATGAAATGTTCTAAAAATTGCCTGGAGCGCTCCCCCAATCCTGGGTTTTCCCTTTCCAAGCTGAGAGGATATCATTTTGGTTCTATCGATATGTTACGGTCAAAGTGATAAATGTGAAAATTATGAATAATCGCCGGTTATTATGAATAATTACCGCATGATTTGGTTAATGTGATTAATATGAGGTCATTTATGTGTGTATAAAACTAAATAGGCGGCTTAGGGGTGGCCCAAGGGCCACCCCCGCCGCACCTTAACCTATTTTTCACTTTAAATCAAAACATTATGTTATAGGCATCATGGAAAAGTAATATTATGCAAGAAACATTCCAAACTCATTATGCCAAATTATATTAATATATGATATCAAAACGTTCAAAAGTTTGGCTGTACACGAGCACGTACACAAGATGTTGTTCTCTTTTAAGAAATTTGTTAGTACTAAGGTTGAATTATTAAATAATCACTGTTAAATGTGATTAATTTATCACTTTTACCGCGACTGTCGGTAATTATTCATAATAACCGGTTATTATTAATAATTTTCAATTTATCACATTAACCGTAACAGATACATTATAAAGGTACTTAATATTTGAAATGTATTACCAATTATTGTTATAAGCATTTTGAGCGAATAAAACTTTCAATTCTATTAGAACTTTAGACATTTCTCTCACTTTAAGCGGCATTGGATTTTACATCGAATTTTGAAACTGTAACAGATATATTAAAGATGATCCCATGTTGTTGTCATTGTCTATAATTATCAGTGTTATGATCACAATTCTTTTTATTTTATTCATGACCTTCGACCAGTTGGACACATTAGATAGCTTCTTGTAGTATCGTGCAATATATTTTTAACTTTTAATTAAAATCTAGTCATACTGTAGCAATTTGGACGATTTATTTTATTTACAAGATCGGTATCTTATTGTCTATGATGACCGCAGTCAACATCACTATTACATGGATTCCTAACAATGAAGTACGGCATTGCCTTGTGCCGATTTTACATAGATTTTATCGACACAAATTATGGAACTTCATAGGATATGGAGCAGGCCACGCCCTAAAATGTCCGGATGTCGTCATAGTATTATGGAATACATATAAAATACTTTTATTATTTCATTTTTTAATCCTCAAGTGTCCGTTACAATCTAATTAATATTTAAGTATTCAAAAAGTAAGAGATTAATTTTGATACTTTACTGCTGTGCCCAGGAATCTAAGGCGGTTTCTGACAATGTCCTTTGGCATAGAGATAGTTTGAGTCCCGGGAAAGAACATAGTATAGTTTTTATCCCGGTTTTTGAAACAGGGACGCGCGCGATAAAGTTTTTCTGTGACAGACAAAATTCCACGCGGGCGAAGCCGCGGGCGGAAAGCTAGTTAGTAATAACTATCAAATGTCAAATGATACACAATGCAGTCGAATGTCAATAGATGGCGTTGTTTAGAGTTTGTGCGAAATTGGCGTTATGTATGCGAGTGTAAAGTTCACTTTCCAATAACACAACACTAGATTTAAATAAAATTAACTGCCGTTGTCACTGTTTTTTAGATTTTAGTCATAAATTTGTTTTATTTGTTGTCCTATTGTTTCACACAGTTTATATTAAGTTCAAAAAGGTTCGATTTATAGTTATTTTCTAAAATAAGTCACTAAAATGGTCTTTTTTCCACTGTCACTAAACACTTAGTTATATCGTCACTTTCTGGCTAACACTTTAATATATTTATTGGATAACATTTCCACCGGTTATTCTCACAATACTGCACACAATGTTCACTAATTCGTTCATTTTTACTAAGTTTTTACATTTTTAAATTGATAACAAATACGGAGCCCATGTTTACACGACGGCGGCGCCATCTAGTTAGTTCCTCCTATGTTCTTCTCATTAATTTCGTTGCAGGTCCAATGATAGTTTAACTTTCCCCCGGGACAATCTTGACCTTCACTGGTTGGGTTTGCCGGTCAACCTGTAGATCCTGGCTACACAGGAGTTGCAGCGGTGGGAACCAGAGGTGGGAATATTAGTCCTGCATATGCGGGCTTTCCACAATGAATTTTAGGCGTTATGATCTTCCGTTAAGTTAATTATCATTAAAAATTCGGCATTTTAGGCCTTGAACCCCGATGCCCTTAAGATGACTCCATTATTTGCCATGACGTTTCATCGGCCAATAATTGACAAGCGTTTGTTAATTACACAATGAGTGTACTGTATTTTCCAAGCCTAAGAAAAAAGGATTTTGCACTCTAAACATTGAGGACATAGAATTGAAAATAAATATCTCAATTTGTGTATTGATTCCAATATTGTCATGTATAAAGACAGAAGCATTTCACAATATTGTTTATTGGATATCGGAAGATTGAAACGATAACATATTATTTTCTACAAAATGGACACATTAAAAAGATTTGTTGTGATATTGGTGACTCTTTTTTGTTTAGCTCAGGTAAGTCTAGATTTTAGAATATTAATCCAAATCTTCAGACAAAAAAATTGGACGTATTTTGATGAAAATTTTATCATGGAAAGATCATTGATAAAGAGAGACTATTTCTGTCGGATATCTCTCGCCTAGACTTGTGGAACCTAAAGCTGTAGTTTTTCTGACAGATAAGAGAATAAACTATCAGGAAAGTAATCAGAGAATGGTGAAAGAGGCCTTCTTCGTCATCAGGTCATTTAGTCTCCACTGCAGGAGCACGACCCTCTCTGATGTACCAGAGGCAAATGGAGGATTTAGCCTACACTCCCCACGCTGGCCAGATGGGTTGGGGAGGCCTGATGTTCGCATATTTGTCCCTTAGTCGCTTACGACATCCACGGGAAGATCAGGAGTGGTCCTATTCCACTTGACTCAACTTAAGGTCCTATGTCCCCAAGATGGGACAGAGGGCGTCCACAACAGTCCTCCATCGCGTTTGGTCTTGAGCTTCGCGTTTGATCTCGCTCCAAGTCTTGCCGATCTTCTTCGCCTCGTCTGCCACAGTGCGCCGCCAAGTTTGCTTGGTGGTGGCCACGAAGCGTCAACTTCAAATTTATTTATTGGTTTAATGACACAAAACCTATTAAATAATAAAACTTAATTTTGTTTCAGACAATCTATGGACACTTCGGGCCCGGTGGTTTCGGCGGCTTTGGTGGATGGGGTGGTGGTTTTGGGGGGTTCTACAGACCCCCACCCCCTCCCCTATTCTTCCCACCACCACCACCACCCCCGTTTTACCCGCCACCACCGTATATCTTCTATGGGTGATGCGTTAATTAATATAATTGACTGATTTTTAAGTGGTATCAAGTTACTTGTAGTTATTTTTAAGGTGTGTTTTAGTGACTCTATTGTACAGTTTTCACAATATTTCAAACTATCAATATTGAGACTTGGTTATTTTTAAGGTTTGTTTACTAAATGGCTACTTATTGTAAAGTTTTCTCAGTATTTCAAATTTTCTAAATTATTTGAAACTTTGAGTGATTTATGAAGTTCTAAATTCAATGGAGTTTGACGTTTTGATGTAGGTTGATGTTTGTAATTTTCAAGTTATTAAACTTGTAAGTTAATAAAAATTCAAAAGATGTAATTTTGTGTTACTTATTTACGATATTTGGATTAAATGTGTAAGGAAGAGGAAGAGAAGAGGAACATTTTTAACTAAGAAGTTGTGGTTCAAAAAAAGTTTAACAAGTTTAGAGTTCTCTCATAAAAACTAAACTCACTAATATTTAATTTTATTTGTCAAGGAAATACTTAAGTGAAAGAAAAATAAAACATAATATAGTGACCCACTATAAAGAACCATATAGTAAGATGTCAATAATTTGGGTGGCCTTCACTGGTTGGGTTTTTATTGGCGGTCAAGCTGTAGATCCTGGCTACACAGGAGTTGCAGCGGTGGGAACGAGAGGTGGGAATATTCCATAAGGTGCAGGAAGTGGAAATAATAACTACATTGCTGACATAATTTATATAATTAACACATATTAATACACAAGTTACATCGTACGTACAACATGGTATTTATATATCAACTAACAACATAGTGGTTACAGTATCGGCAAAATCTCGCGACTATGTATTCTATCAAGCCAAATTCTAAATTTAGGCCTCCATATGAAAAAAAGAACTACGGATACAAATATTAGAAAAGATTTCAAAGAAGATATCATATATCTTTAACGGTAAGAATTTTTGGCAGAAAAATATGTTTTTCATTTAAATAGATATATTATCAGAAAATATTTAATCATCACAGTTCTTAGGCTAACAATATGTAACAAATAAAATAATGAAGGTGTGTTAACTTATAAGATAGTTTTAATAAAATTAAAAAAGTTTTTTTTTTATTTAATGATATGTTTTACCTAGGCACCTAGCATAGTATGCTTGAGTTTTACCTAATTTAGAAAATAATAAGCGAAAATTAAAATTATTTTACACTTACACCAAAGATAGCTTAAGACTAGAGTATGATATGCTTCATTATTATTAATTTTAAATACAGTAAATTTAACATCAATATTATTAAAAACTATATAAATGCCTCAGCCAGTGGGATATGTATTTGTTTCAATCTTTAAAGACTTAATATTTTATTTTATATTAATTCTATTCATAATTTTAATTTAATGTTAAAGATTAAACACATTAAATTTTCTAATAATAAGATGCGACTCGGAACGTCACGATAAATATTAATATTAACTTTCATAAGTACGGATTAATTTAAACATTTATTATTAATAATCTAAAAACTACGTACGGTAATATTAAAGTATAAACTAAAAATGATATGTCTCACTTTACTATTACATCTTTTTGTTATTTTTTCGTGTAGCTTTCCTTATAAAAAAAAATTTGCTAATCGGTTGACCGTTTTCGAAAGCAAATGACCATTGTATTTTTTCGCTTTATTATTTTTGATTTAATGCTTTTTAAAACTCTCAAATTCTCTCAAGATTTTTTGACATTCCTTATTTTTCATTCAAATATAAATCTTAAACGCACGTAATAAAGTTTAAAGGTTGGTTCAAGAAGCATTAAATCGAAAAGTAAGAAAAAATGTTAAAAGCCCGTTATAATAATTGTAACTTCAAGCAAATAACGACTTTGTCAGTAATTTATATCTTTTAACATTTTTTCCTTTTGTATTCATCGATAAAAATTCGTACGTGATCAAATGAAGTACAATTTTTATCAATAAAACAGTTTTCTTAAACACGTAAACTAAGCAAGATTGAGATAATTTACAATACAAAAAGAAGTAAATAAACATACAAGTAAGTATCTCTAAATTGATTTAATAAAAGATTTAGATACATAAGAAATTAAATTACATTAAAAAAATCTCAAGTCTCAAATTAATTTCACATAAAAATGTTTCCTTAAACTTAAAATAAAATTAATTCAAATATTTTGGAATTAACACTCCAGCTGGCTCAATCGTCGCCTGTTATTTCCGTCCTCTTCCCAATTAATTCCAAAACATTAAAACTCCATTAAACTTAAATTAAACTTAGCTCAAGCCTGCTCAGTTTACGAGGTAGTCGGTGTTTAGTGGAGACGGAAGAGGCCAACCCTCTTCTCACCGGCGGTGTGTTGGGGGGAGTCGCGGACTTGGTCCAAGGCCACGGGGCCGATGCAGACCAGGGGCTCCTTGAAGTATCCGCAACTCTGAAGGGAAAGAGAGGTTAAATTGTCATAAGACTAAACTTAACTAAGGGCAGATTTTTCAATCGTCGGATAACTTTTAACTGAAGAATAAGTTTGGCACATTGACAGTCTTCTTCTTGTCGTGTCGACAACAAACCTACACAGCGTCAGCACAGAACTCCGCCACAAGAGTGGCGTTGTCAGTAGCCTTCATTAAATCTTCCTGCGTGCAGTTATTTGGGCACGCAGGGCATGACATCATGTGCTTCGTTGACTGGGGAACAAAACCACACATTGACAGTTTTAGGATGGGAAATATGTCAAAATGACAAGTTTCTTCAGTTATAAGATATCTGACGATTGAAATATCTGCTCTAATATAAACGGTGATGTAGAACGCGACTTCGTTCGCGTGAAAATAGTTTGAATAATATTTCCCGTTTTTGCAACATTTTTCTTTACTGCTTCGCCCCTATTGGCTGTTAGGTGATTTATAAAAGCCTAGACTTCCTTGATAAATGGGCTATCCCACAAAAAATAATTTTTCTAACAGGACCAGTAGTTTATGAGGTAAACGCGTTCAAGCAAACAAACTCTTCAGCTTTATAATATTAGTATCCTTAACAAAAGTAATTTTACGCCATGTTTTTCATTTCCGAGAATCAAAAACGAGAGTCCAACTCTAGCCGCAGGTTTCTTATTAATTTCTATTCAAAACCTAAAAAATAATTTGGATAAAAATTCTCCTAGCAGTTAATTAGATTCAAAAAAATACAAAGAAACTTGAGCAAACTTCCAAATTATTCACTAAAATTCAGTAGAGTTTTTTTTGTATAATTATTTATTGAGCAAAGTTTCAGCTTTCGCATGAAAAATTGTTCTTTGGTGTTTTCTTAGTAATGGGCGTTTAAAAATTATTATCGTCCCAATAAAAGTAAAAAGATTGGAAGTAATATGAAAGTCTATTTTGTTAATGTTCATAGCATTAATTTATTCTAAGTGAGTTGATTCTCTAAAGCTTTTTCTTTTTTTTAAAAGTTATTTGACATTCAAAGAGGTCTATCATTTATTTATTTCTTTCACAATATTTGAATTGTAGAGAGTGCTACAAATGTTTTAATTATTCATCATCATCATCTCAGCCATAGGACGTCCACTGCTGAACATAGGCCTCCCAATGCTTTCCATGTTACCCGGTTGGTTGCGGCCTGCGTCTAGCGCCTTCCTGCTACCTTTGCGATTTCGTCGGTCCACCTTGTGGGTGGACGTTACACGCTGCGCACGCTGCACATAGCACGTAGTGTAACTTTGAGCTTCTTTATGAGGCCTATAATGAGAGGCCACGTTTCTGAACCATAAGTCATCACTGGTAACATACGAGTACATTGGTTGTAGAGTTTCGTCTTCAAGCACTGAGGTATTTTGGACAAAAAGATGTTGCGTAGTTTCTCGAACGCTGCCCAGCCGAGTTGGATTCAAAAAATTGACATCTTTCTCCAAATTGGACCTACCTAGCTGAATCGTTTGTCAATATGTAAAGTTTAATCGTCTTCTTTTTTTGTCGACAACAAACCTACACAGTGTCAGCCCAAAACTCCGCCACAAGAGTGGCGTTGTCAGCAGCATTCATTAAATTCTCCTGAGTGCAGCTGCTCGGGCACTCAGGGCACAACATCATGTGCTTCACCGACTGGGGAACAAAACCGCACCTGCACTCCAGGGGAGCTCATGTAAAGCTCATCTAAAGTTTAATAAAAGATCGACAAACCTTCCTTGGCTTCTGGCGGTGACGACGTTGCATGATGCAGCACAGGCCTCGGGTGACGTCACACTCGCTGGAGGCGGAGCAGTCCTCGTTGTATTGCTTGCGGCCTGGAGACGGCGCGCGGCAGACGTGCATCTCGCCTGGAGAGAAAAACTTGAATAACTACCCTCATTCTTAGTATATTTAAAGGTCTTTGCGCCTCCTCTGGGGGACGCTTCCCCCACTTTGGGAACCTATGCTCTAGAGCTTTATATAGAACGCAACCGTTATGAGTATCCAGCTTTTGGGAGAAACCCCCTAGATTCTCAGGGGGAAAATGAGATTTTTAGGGATTCCTCGATATTAGACTCTTAGGATAGTACAGGTTGTGCTTCAGAGTGAGCTCTTGACATGGACGTTTAGGTTTTGGGTCTATTCCTAATATTTTGTTCCCACTACGTCACAAAGAGTGACGTCATACTCGCTGGAGGCTGCTCGTTGTATTGCTTGCGGCCTGGAGACGGCGCGCGGCAGACGTGCATCTCGCCTGGAGAGAAAAGCTTGTATAACTACCCGTATTCTTAGTATAACTACTCTATAGCGTATCCAGCTTTTGGGAGGAGTATCTAGGGGGCGGGTGACAGTCTGCTACAGGTGGAAAATGGGATTTTTAGGCAGGATCCCTCGCTCTTAGGCACTTAAGAAAAAAACATGGGACACGTATGTAGGGGGAAGTTTGTTGGACTCCTGTCCCCTCTCTCTCGGTACGCCCATGACATTTATTTTTATTGTCAACGTACTCCTAATATTATTCTATTCCCACTACGTCACAAAGAGTGACGTAACACTCACTGGAGGCTGAAAGGGCAGAGTGAGCCGATTGTGGTGGGGATAAAGTAAAAGTAGAGACGCTTTGTGAAACTACCCGCATTTTTAGTTTCATTTAGTCTGTTAGTTTTTTGTGGACTCTACTCGTAATTTGGTGTTAAAGGACGGCCAAAAAGTTTAGTTTGCAGACCAGTTTAAACTTATATAAGGTACTTAAACAACGTCATAAAGTGTTCTGAAAAGGGCCTAAGAAGAGTTTGAAATTATACCAAAATATACCAAAATATTGTTTCCTCTTCAATAAATAAGTCAACTCCACAAATTGTCAAATTCTTGTTTTGTCTTCATTAATTTCATGAAAACATCTTATAAATAGTCACCAAATAGCGAACCTTCTTTTGTAAATAAAAATACAAAAGGTAAATCAAAAAGAGGAATATTTTTTATCTCGTTTTGTCATACTTATTGTATTTCATAGTGATTATTTTCTTTGTGTTCAGAAAAGTATTGAAAGAAATGTGCTATAATAAATACTTCAAAGACTCGATTTATTTTCGATGTAATTTAGTATTTTCACAAAAAGGGTGCTTGTGACCCGATTTTTAATAGTAAAAACCGGCCAAGTGTGACTTGGACTTGTACATCGAGGGTTCCGTAAAAACTTGTAGGAAAATTAATAGTCAATTAAGGTTTTCGAGCAAAAACCGGCAAAAAAATCGGGTTATTTGTGAGTCCTACTTTTTTTTTTGTTATAGCGGCAACAAAAATACTGTGAACATTTCAACTGTCTACAGCCTGGTGCCAGACAGAAGGACATCTTTAACTTTACAAATGGCCAACAGTCTGTCAAATTCTATCCAAAAACACCGGTTATGGTTATATTAGTCACGGTTAAAATAAGGTGGTGCAACTGAGCCCTAGTTATAGAGCCTCGTTTTTACCTTTTGGGTACGGACCCCTAAAATCGAAATGCTATTAAAAGAAAATGTTTTTAGAAGAGGCCGTTTCATTATACCTTGGAGGGTATTTTGCAAAAACAATTTAGTTCAATGCTTTTATAATGGGCATGATATTGGTTTTCAGAACCTTTTTCTTCGTAATTGAGGGCTAGGGAGTCTTAGACGTAAACTACAAAATATAATCACATTAAACGAGTAAAATTATGAGATATTTAAATGAATCGATGACTGAATACGAATGGATGTTCTATTGTTTTTTACATTTATCTAGCCTTGGCTATAAACAAAACCTCGTGTTGTATCGGTAAAACCTGTGGTAAAAGTCCGAATAAATAAGTATTTTTGTCAGCCTCTTTTTCAATAAAATACAGTAATTTATAGTTAACATGATACGCAGTAAGTGCGAGCTAGGCAGGTAAAATCCTCGCACTCTTGTCATTTAAATAATTCGTTATACTTTAAGAATAGTATCAAGTTGAAAAAAAAAAGCCATAGCGATGCTGTGACGAATCATACAAAAATAGTAGAGTAAAAAAGAGAAAAGAATAAAAAGAAAATTAATATAAAGTCTTCAAATCTGCTGATTTGGAGGTTGACTCGTGGCAGATACCATGACGCTTGTTTTTAGCTATTCAACCCTTAACCTGGTGTTGGCTGTTGCCATCACATTTTGGACTTTACTGAGATAACATAAAGTTTGAAAACCTTTCTCTGCTGGTGATGGAGTTGACATACCTGGCACCACTTCCTCGCAGACCAAGCCGGCGTCGCACTGGTTGTCTCTGTTGCACATCTCGCCGAACTTTCTGCCGGAAAATGCGGGTAGACAGCGCCCCCCGTCCTCTGCGAACAAAAGGTTACATTAGATTGGCGAAGCCCATTTACGCCCGTATTCACAAACATTACTATGAGGTCTCACAGTGCGCGTGGACGCACAGGGTGACACACGAACCAATTACAGAGCTCTATTCAACGTTCGTTCGATTTGCTGCTTCACGTAGCAAGCATC
Source organism: Ostrinia nubilalis (assembly GCF_963855985.1). NCBI lineage: Eukaryota > Metazoa > Arthropoda > Insecta > Lepidoptera > Crambidae > Ostrinia > Ostrinia nubilalis. Next base: position 6,781,264 of record NC_087114.1, on the reverse strand, counting down.
GTTTGTAAATATGGGCGTTAGATTTGGTTCTCAAGTGGTTCACACAATGTTCATTCAAAATCCAAATCTTTACAAAGATCCAATTTCAGTTACGCTTTATCCCACGGCAGTCCAGTTTTGCGGGACACAGTGATATAGGATCCCGTAAAACTGAACTGTCGTGTGAGCACACAATGTGTGTTTGAAAATAAAATTACAGATTCGAACGGATCAGTTTTTTGTGGGACTCTGCACACGGGATGTTCTTGTGAACGTTCATATTAAAACAGTATTACTACTAAACGGGATTCAGCAAAAACCCGGGTTTCTTCGGGATCAAGCCCTCTTCCGCAGGAATAAAAATGCTTCTGCCTAGCTTTAGACCTGAATTGGCAATTATGACCAATCTAGACTTCCAGTTATCTAGGTTCTAAGTGACAATAGTCCTATGGTGTCAGCATCAAACTGCCAATTCTAAGGTCAGAGGTTTGACGTTCATAGGTGTCTAGATATTATTGGTCTAAACTGAATAAAATATTTTTGATTTTGATTTTGACTCAGTAGTTTAGACCCAGTAAACCCGTCAAGTTGTAGAGTTACACGAGACTACTCTTAAAAAAAAGAAAATCAAGGACTCAAAATTGTACCACCATGGAAAAAACACAACGACGGAAAGCTGAGCTTATCCCAGATTAAAGATAAACTAAACTAAATCAGAAACTTTGAAAATACCAGCAAAATATTTGTTTCCCAAAACATTGTCGCCATCTGTATGCCAAAGCTCTAAGCTCCCATCTGCAAGCCTCTCTCATAACAAGATTCCACCATAATCTGGAGCTTATGGGCGAGCTTTATGGTTATATTTTATTCAAGCACAAGCTCGGTAAACACGAGTCTTCAGGATACAAGAGTTATAATATCAGCGAGGAAATGAATTCATTGTAGGGTGACCAGGATTTAGTAATAATAACGGATAGATTTTTTCAAATAATAGTGTGAAAAAGGTAAAGGTACACGTCAAGGTAAACTAAGGCAACTTCTGTAGTTACAAGTCATGGAATTTCCAGAATTGGAGGTTTATAAAATTATTCTTCGGTAATTACTTTAACGTGTTAAAGATATTTAAAAAGTTTTAAAATTCAATAGTTGAAGAGACTAGGTATCTGTAAATTATCCTACAAAGAAAGGACGGTTTTAATAGTAATATGTTATTTAATTCATTTTATTAAGTAACCAAGGATTTCTAAAACCATTAGATTCAGTGACTTACTCATGAAAAATGAAAGACTGACAGATAATAAACAGGAACTTTTCTCAGAATAATTTATTATTGACGGGATTGCTACCACGTACAGGAACTTTTCAGTACATTTTTCAGTATGGTATGTTACAAAACAATTGACATGTTTCAGTATATTACGAAACATAACATAAGCCTTTACTTAACTTTCCCGCTCTGTTAATAAACAATTAGCTGAATAAGCCTAAAAACCGTTCAGACCGGAAGGCGGGCGAGTTTCCGGCGGCCAAGCTTCCGGCGGCCATTAAGGCTATGTCCGGCGCTCACCGGAAGTGGCTTCACCCTACCGATGAGGCATGGCGAACGCGGTGATGCTAAATAAGCAAAAAATGTTTGGCTTTCGTTTATTTCTTTTGTATTTTCGTGAAATATTAAATATTTTCCTCCGTTGAAATGAAAAATAAACAGAATAGTTTCAACAAAGGAATCGCAGATATTTTGAAATAATGTTGTAGTTCAAATTAGGTTTTTAAACTCTATTGGTTCAGCTATTTTTCGATTTGTTGGCTCCAACACTTCATCAAATATAGGAACTAATAACTCTGTGTCTCATAAAGGTACCCATTGGCACAAAGCGTTGAAAGGGGATGAAAGATTGAGAAAATCTTAATTTTTGAAGTGATAGTTCATACTTATGTTTATGGTAATTAAAATAGTGAAAAATTAGAAAGGTCTAAAAGTGAAGATTTAGATGGTAAAATGCGTGATACTCACGTCCGTATTCACAAACATTACTGTGAGGTCTCACAATGCGCGTGGACGCATGAACCAATCCCAGAGCTCTATTTAATTCAACGCTCTGCGTTCGATTTGCTGCTTCACTTAAGCAAGCATCGTTTGCGCAGACAAATTAATACAAAAGACAAAAAAATACCATCATTTCCAAAGCAAAATTATTTCATCCATTTATCATTAAAAAGGGCAAAGATAAATCCCCGTTTTGACAAGATTACCCAGGACAATCATTAATGAAGCTAAAAGGTCATACAAGAAATTTATGTGTTAGAGATCATATCAATTATAAATTACCATGTGGCTGTGACCTTTGTAAAACCTCATGGACCTCAAACGGCTTACTTTGATCCTGGATTAAAGGATTACATTCCCAAGCGGTGCTGGATTATTTATGATTGGGATTAGGTTGCTGTTCCAGTGAAAGCGAGGCTAAAGCGAGGTTAAGGCTGAATAACGCTTCGTTCGTTTCAGCCAAATGACGTCCACTGCTGGATAATGGCGTCACACAGCGCAAGACCATCGTTCCACAAAGGTCGGTCTTGCGCTGACCGCTTTCGTTTATGCTTGGGAGTTTCCCTGCATTATCGTACCATAAAAGAGGAGACCATAGTAGCTGACATACCCTGCAGAATTTCCAAATATACATTATTTATTTCCATAACACTCCAGCTATTGTGTTGTATAGGAACACGTAGGTTCCTTGAATGTCGTAAAAGGCGATTAAAAGAGAGAAACATGCGAACTTCAGGCCTCCTCAACCCGTCTGGCCAGCCTGGGGAGTTACGCCAATTCCTCCATTTGCCTCTGGTAAAAATAGAGAGAGTCGTGCTCCTGCAGTGGAGACTCAATGACATCTTCATGATAGCTAAATTAACGTGGTCGTTCTCGTAATTTTTCACATTATTGCGCAACGCAAAGTTTATTGAAATCAAAATTTAATGTCACTGGTTCATATCCGGCTCGAAGGACTAGTGTTTCATGTGATGTATCTTAGGTGCAGACGATGATGAGCAAAAACGCAGTTGGTTGAAGAGTTGAATGTTATATTGCGTACAGAAAAAAGATGGACGTTTACACCTGTATTCACAAACGATGCTTGCTTAAGTGACGCAGCAAATCGAACGCACAGCTCTGTGATTGGTTCGTGTGTGACCCTGTGCGTCCACGCGCACTGTGAGACCTCATAGTAATGTTTGTGAATATACGGCGTTAGACTATAGTCTATCGCCCACATCATTAGTGGAACACAAGCTTTATCTAATTAATCAGCAACCAAAAGAGAGGTTAACAACGTCAGAACATGTTTACAAATGTATCCAAATTATATTATTCGGGGTTCAAGAGCGTGGGTAATATAAGGTTGTTAGGTAAATGATAACATTATTATACATATTTGGTGGAATTATAATATTAAATTATACGAATATTATTTTGGTATAATGGATCCGGATATCAAAGATCCAATTAGAGACCGTATTTCTCTGAAGTAGGTTACGAGAAATTTGACTTGAATTTGTTTCAACCACCCACTGGGAAGCCTGCCTGCCCACACTACGTCTTCCGGCTCCTGGTGGAGCTATGTGCCCCGCTCACTGCCACTTAATTTTAGCGATTCTGCTGGCTCAGATCCGACGATCTGGTGAAGGTCGCGGGAGGTGCCAAGATACGGGCGGCGCAGGACCGGTCATTGTAGAAATCCTTGGGGGAGGCCTTTGTTCAGCAGTGGACGTCATTCGGCTGAAACGAACGAACGATGTTTCAACCTAAAGCCTGGGTTCTACCAAAGCGGAGAGAAGAGGAGGGTAGCGGAGATAACCGCTAGCTTGCTCACTGTAGTACGAGTAATTTAAAAAAATCTCGAATCTCTCCGCTCGATCCATTTCCATCGAAACTGAGTGGAAAGAAGATGTGGAAATGAAATCTGATTAGTTTTTCAAAACATATCTACTCTCGGCTCCGTTCCTCTCCGTCTTATGCTGTCCACTGCTGGACAAAAGCTTTCCCCAAGAATTTCCATAACGTGTGGTTCTGCCCGTGACTTTCACCAGATCGTCAGTCCACCGAGTTGGAGGCTTGCATACTAACACCCGTATTCACAAACATTACTATGAGGTCTCACAATCTATCAAAGGGTCTCAAAAACCTATTCATAGACAATACTTGAGTGGCGGAGTGTCATACACGAACCAATCACTGCAGAGGTCTTCATCGTGCGTTCATGCGCATAGCGTTGCTGCTTCTTATGCAATACTTCTAATGCAAGCATCGTTTGTGAACACGGGTGTAAGTTTTCCGGTACTTACTCCAGGGAACCCAAAACTAAAGGTCACCCTAATTATCTGTTAAAGTATTTTTCCACACAACATTTGATCCTTATTTGCCCTTTTTGCCCCAAAGTTTCCCCAATTAGGGGTAATTACCGGGAAATGTTGGGAGTCTTGTTACGGTATGTTAGTTTCCAAGTTGGGTAAAATATAATTAATAGTTAAGGACATGTTCTTACCAACATAGTAAAACTTACCAAAATGTATAAAGTTGTCAATTGTTTTGTATATTACACCAACTATTTCACAAACATTACTATGAGGTCTCACAGTGCGCGAGGACGCACAGAGTCACACACGAAGAAATCGCAGAGCTCTTCAACGCTGTGCGTTCGATTTGCTGCTTTACTGTATACCGTTGTCTAGTATGTAAAATAAATTATGCGTTGCTTAGTTTGAGATTGGATGAAGCAATGTTACTCAAATAATATTATTATTCATCATTATTCAATCTCCAAATAACTGTTAAACCCAACTCCAAATTACAGTTAAATAAATAATGAAAAGCAACCATAAATCAAATGATGTAAAGCGTTAATTACTTTGAAGAGCTTCAAAGCTTTGATAATTAATTCTAAAGCTCGTTTAGTAATTTACTTTCTCTAATGAATTTGATAAATATCTACTCGCGGGAAAGATGTCAAACATCAAGAGTCTTTAGAATTTTCGCACCGCGAGTATTTAGCACTGCGGTGTGAATCGCCTAAGTGTTCGTTTAGAAGGGCCCTTTCTAATCATTTTTCAACCTTTTTAAATAAACAACTTGAAAAAATCGAACTACCTAAGGCGGGACTCGAACCCACGACCTTTCGCTTGTCGGGCGACTGCTCTTCCAACTGAGCTACTTAGACACTGGATGAACCTGTCGAAATTTTCAAGTGTAATAGGTACGCTGTTATGGCCGCGTTTTTTTTTCAACTTGCCCTTAGAAGTATAACAACCTTATCTGAAACAAATTGTTGAAACCTGAAAATCTGGTTCCTATTCAATTTTCTGTAGGTATAATACTTTGTAAGTAAGTTAATTGAGTTGGCAGAAATGTGACGTTCATAACTCAGCGTTTTGATAGTTCAAAAATAATAAATCTAAATGTAATAACTCAAAGGTGACTGACTGACTGACATAGTGATCTATCAACGCACAGCCCAAACCACTGTACGGATCGGGCTGAAATTTGGCATGCAGGTAGATGTTATGACGTATATCCGCTAAGAAAATATTTTACGAAACTCCACCCATAAGGGGGTAAAACGGGATCCACGCGTACGAAGTCGCGGGCGGCCACTAGTTTTACTTAAAACTCATTTTATTTTGGCAAGTAGGCTTTTAAAAAGCACTTTTACACGTCCCAGTAATAACCTTACCACTGCTTCGGGACAATTAACTGTAGAGTCTAGTGCAGAACTGTCACTTTTAAGCGTATAGTATACTCTCTATCCTCCTTATTAAAAAGTTACATCCTAGTTGAACACACTATTTTAAAGTGTGATGTTTAGTATAAAAATGACACTTTAAAATAGTGGGTGTAACTTTTTATCAGGGATGTTATGGATGGATATCTGTTACCGTAACCGAAACTTTCGGATATCCGAAATAAAAAATATCCGTAACCGTAACCGGTATAATATTATTCCTATATCCGTAACCGTATCCAACCGAAACTACATATCCATAACATCCCCACTTTTTATTAATATGGGGGTATGTGTACTCCAGTTGGCAATCCAACTAAAGACAAGGGTCCAAGGGTCTTTTTAACCGACTACGCAGAGCACAAGTGTTAAGTAAGACCTTTTTATTCCCTCAGGAATCTGTAGGATGTATTCTTGTTGATGGTATGCATTCTTTATATCCCTATGGACAAGTCATCCCTCACACAATATATGGGTAGCTTATCTTTGATCTAGTATGAAATAACTGTAGGAGAAGTAAGAATTTTGACATTGTTTTTAGTAGCTACTAGCGGCCGCCCGCGACTTCGTACGCGTGGATCCCGTTATATCCCCTTCATCTATCTTACGCGGTTTAGATTTTTTCATACAAATGTTTTTTCCCGCTAACTCCCGGGGAAACTTCCCGTGGCAATTTTGCAATATCCTGCTGTAACTAAGCTTTAAGTTTACTAAGGTACCTGCATAGGGGAGACCTAGGAGAGTTGTGACAGAGGTGAGTTGTGACAAGGACGATTTCTCCTTACTTATTATAGTTAGGAAGCTGGTAAAAACGCTTATTTGTCGCTTTTAAGACGCTCTTCTTGACTAAGTACCTGCAGCCGGCGCAAGAGACACGGTTACGTAAATATGACGTCTGTGTACAAAAAAATGCGAAAAGTAAGTTTTTCTTCAAAATTTTATTTCAATTTATATCATGTTTTAGTACATGTGCACTGTTGTGTTATTTTTTCTCAAGTTGCAAGGTTATTCAGGTCTCAAAATGTAGCACTGATCTTTTGTGTGCGCATCGTGTTTAGAAAATAAAAAATATTATTCGAACCAAGTCGTCATTTTAAACACCTAGGAGAGTTGTGACAGGCTGTCACAACTCTCCTAGCTTACTGAATTTTTCTGATGGGCCATTTCTACGATGTTTTTAGATGTTTTTTTGTGTGTTAGTAGGTTCATAATTTGTATAAGTAATTGCATGCTGCTACTTTTTTGATTCAGAATGCCTAATAACTACATGAAAGCCATATAGAGGAACTATTTGCTAGAGTCGAAATCTAGGACCTGGCTTATGAAGTGATTAGGTTAAAGGGTTAAAGTTTAAGATAAAATATGCTGCGACCTCTTACAATCTAAACTTGTCAGATATATTAAGAAGAAAGAGGCTTATCAAGTAAACCCAGAAGGCGAAGCTCCGTCTATGGATTTTACCACCGCGACTATTTTATTTTTACAGAAGAGGAAGAAAATATTATATCAATAATATTAGCTAAAAAATATAATTTAAAAAAAAATTCAGTGTCGTGGGAGAAAAATGAAAGCTGGAGAAATATGGCTCAAACTGTGTAACGACATCCTATAACTATTTGTTTTAATTGGTTCTAAAGGATGATTAAAGTACTTTTTTGCTAAAAAATCATGTTTCATTGAGTATTATGGTATTTTGTATATCTAATAGGTGGAATACAATGCTGTCACAACTCACCTCGGTACCTGTCACAACTTACCTCGGTGCTAGGAGAGTTGTGACAGAGGGAGTGGTCTAAAATTTTGGTGATTTTCATAGAAACCCTAATACTTTAGTTAACTTTGGTGATTGTTTTAAAAACAGAAGGAACGGCGCCACATTAATTTGTATGATTCATAGCTGTGGAATGTTTTTTGAGCGAGATATGGCCCTTAAAGTAAAAATTGTCACAACTCTCCTAGGTCTCCCCTACCAAATTTCAAGCGTCTAACTTAAGCGGTTTAGATTTTTCATACAAAAGGATTTTCCCGCTAATTCCCGTTCCCGTGGGAATTTCAGGAATTCCTTTCTTAGTGCACCTCTACGGTACCTAAACTACGTACCTTCCAAATTTCAAGTGCCTAAGTTTAGTCGTTTAGGCTGTGCGTTGATATGTCAGTGAGTCAGTTTCTCCTTTCATATATTTAGATTAAAAATTCTAGAGTTAGGACTTTAGGAGTCGCAACTCAAATTAAATTTTAAATAACTTGAAAAAATCCGAACTGCCTAAGATGGGAATCGAAGCTACGACCTTTCGCTTGCCGTTACATTACTAAACTTTATAAACGTACATTTAATAAATAGTATTTTTGCGCAAAAGATTAACATTGAATAGAATTTGTAATAATACTTTGTTACCGCGATCTAATTCGATACAAACGCCATCTAGTTCTTGAAAAAAGAAACCTCAGTACTGGAACTTGTACACAATTACGTAGCCATACAGTTTTAAATCTGCAAAACCAAAGTTGTTAAACAAAATTACATTCTTTGCCTGTGTCGTAATTACATAAAGGTCACTTTCCTTTGCACAAACAATCACGTCTTTATGTCTATTTAAAACAACAGCCACGCGACATTTTATGCTAATATAAACCTTAACCTTGAATCAACATAAAAACACAAGGTCTATTTTCATTTGCACAAAAAATCACGTCCCTAAGTGTTATTTTAAAGAAGCCCTAAAAACAACATCAACTGGACATACTAAAACAGTCCTTGGGTCCACGAACAACCGTCACGTCCGTATATAAAGGTGCGGATAGATTACGACGGTTTTCTCGAACATTTGGCAGCGGATGCCTTTTCAACGTATGCTCAGGCTCATTCTCTTCTGACTTGCGTTGCTCTAGTTGTGTGTTTATAAATAGAAAGATAGATTAGTACCTTTTATTGCATATCATACAAAACTGACAATAAAAGAAAATTTTGTTTAGGATATCACCATCACCATTTAGTGGTCTTGTCGCTAAGAAACGATCCCTTTCAGACAAACCAGGACAAGGGTAAAATATTTCGTTGGTTTCTTTCTTCAATTAATTAGTAACAAAACCACAACAGTTGAGCTTAAATTTCACTCTGTGAGGGGCAGGTATCGGAAAAGGCAGCGTGGGACGTCCACCCACAAGGTGAACCGATGACCTCATAAAGGCAGCAAAGAGGCTGGATGCAGGCCGCTACCAACTGGTCAATATGGAAATACTTGGGGGAGGTCTATGTTTAGCAGTGGACGTCCTGTGGCTGAAATGATGTGGGGCACAAAACTGCTCGCTGTTCGTCAGCATCGTTACACGTAAAGGCTCTAGTGTATGGCCACCTTAACCAAGATGGCGTTTTAATGGCGCTCACGTATCTACGGAACAGTGTTATTTTTAGGGACTGAAATAACTCGGCCCTTTCAGCTTTCGAGTCTTTTCGCGTTAAAAATAATAAAACTAGGTGTCTATTTGGACACCATTTGCTTTAATTTAGTCAGTCACTTATAAAATAGAGTGGTCTGAAGTGCTCCTATCATCATCATTTCAGCCATAGGACGTCCACTGCTGAACATAGGCATAGTAGAGTTGAGGTCGCATATGATATAAATATTTTTGTTAACTTGTGACAAAAGATTGTCTACATGACAGGCTTAGCCTAGCGTAGAAATCTCAGATACTTTATGAACTAAAGCGTATGTCGGTACAACCTTAGCATTAAACGGGTCTTTAAGGAAATGTATGTACAACAATGCAATGTAAGCAACGTAAAATGTTAAAGTTGTTAAATAAACTTTATTTTTTTTAGTTTTTTTTTATTAGTAGGTAACCGATTGGTAGTGGCCTGCATCCAGCGCCTTCCTGCTATTGAAAAGGGCCTAAACACTAATTTGAATAAATTTGAAAAGTTTCATTCCCTATGACATTGTCATCCCATTCTCTTTTATCATTTTACAACAAAAGGGAGCCTATTCCCCCTAAGTTCTTTCTACCTTTAAGAATATGCGTCCTGGGTGTTGAAAGTGGAATTGTCAGTGTCCTCATTTCACCTCGGAATCATATTTTCACCCGGGTGATATCATCCAGGTGAATTGATTCAACTAAAGCTGTTGCCTTGGAATTCACCCATGTCTGTGCTATAGGCGTAAGAAGAACGTTACAAACTAAGACTGTTATTTTCATGTTTCATTTATTAGTATGGAGATTCCACCAGTCATTATTATCATTCATAACAATAACGCCCTTCACACACCCTCGTACAGTCTTACCACACGTTTGTTTCAAAATCGCTCGTATTCCAACTACATAGATGCGTGTTTATTTACTTCGATCCGTTGTTCATACTAATCCCCCTACCTACCATTTCGTAGTATTACTTTGCCAAAGTTTCTAATGTAAGTAAGTCAGGTAGGTTCTTAATTGTTTAATACATTTTAACCCCTATATCGAGGAGTTTTAAAACATTAGGTACTTCTAAGTCCAATATTTTAGTGTACTAGCTTTTGCCCGCAGCTTCACCCGCGTGAAAAGTAGTTTGTCTCATATCGTCATAAATTATAGCCTATGTGTTATTCTGGGTTATAAACAATAATACTGTAAAGTTTCATTAAAATCCGTTCAGTAGTTTTTGCGTGAAAGAGTAACAAACATCCAGACATCCAAACTTTTGCATTTATAATATTAGTAGGATTTCTATTTACTCTTTAATTTTCTTCCTGGGCTTAAACACTAAACTTTCAAAAATATGCAGTTTCTTTCACACTTTTAATGATAACCGACCAAGCAAACTTCGTACGACTCATATTCGTGAAATAATGTAGAATTCAAATGGAGAAAGAACTTTTCAAATCGATCCAGTAATTTCATAGAGCCGATAAAAGCTAATATTAACTATGTTTTGAACTACATGATTAAAATTCCTTTAAAAACGGGTCTACTATATTTACTTCCATGGTTGTCTATGTCACACCGATTATTTCCCATTAACTTAATGAACGAAGGGCACCGGAAGCATGTTACTGAACATTATACAATACATGTATGAAAAGGTACGGTGTTAATACCATGGAGTGTCCTTAACCATAGCATTTGAAAATTCGCAGTAATTACAGTACTGGGTCAAGTAAAGACCCCTGTAGCACTCCTTTTTTATATGGAAAAGAGCACGATGAACAAACGCCTCAGTAGTCAGTATTGCTACTTTTTCTGAGCACTGGCCTATTTATTGTTCCGAAGCAGTGGTAGGGTTAATACTGGGACGTGTAAAAGTGCTTTTTAAAAGCATACTAGCAAAAATAAAAGGAGTTTTATGAAGCTTTATGCATCTCTCAGGAATTTTTTTAAAACTTAAAAATCTTGGGGGATTGGGGGGACATTAAGCCTTCGGTTCTATCGAGCCTTATATCTCATCCATTTTGTTCGAGAATTTACGTTATCAACCTAGTGTAGGTTATAATACCTAAGTTATTACAATCCACTAGATAGAAAAAAGGCAATAAAACTTATATTCTGATATAGAAGTGGAGATAAAATAATATTTACTAGCAATAACATGGTCCATAAAATACTACCCTGGGGTACGCCACGTTTTTATCGAAGTAAAGTGCCTACTTTTACGAGGTATGTTAAGACTACTTTTAGAAATGTTAACCACAGGTTATTCGAACCCGCATAGAGAAAATATATTTTATTATGATCATACTTAGAGTTATTGAAAAACAAGAAGAAAAGTGTGTCAAACGCAGTTCAAAAGTCGATTGAATTTCTAGCATAGATTGAGGCCTCCGATTGATTAAATTTCAATATTTAAACCATTCACAGGACAGAATTATGTAGCGGAAAAGACACTAATGCGAGTTTAAAATTGTAATTACAAAATCGAACGGATCGGTTTTGCGGGACACTGCAAACGGGATGTTCGTGTGAACGTTAAGATTAAGGCTGAGTTGCACCACCTAACTTTAACGGTAACTTTAACTATAACCGGTGTTATTTGTATGGAATTTGACATATTTTTGACGTTTGTTAAATCCATCCGTAAACACGTTAAACGGGATCCTGCGAAAAATCGTTCCTGCAATAAACGGGATGTCTCAGTGGGAACAAGCTCTAAGATTGTTTGAGCGTTGTTTTAAAACAGACATAGCTGAATAATCCATACTAATAAAATATGAAAGTTTGTCTGTTACATTTTCACCCGTAAATCTCTAAACCAAATAAGATGAATCTTGGTATAGATAAATGGGACTTGGGGAAATAAAATTTGCTTCCATTTGTTCCAAAGAATTGATGGGTCTTGGGAAAGGGGTAAAATCCCCTTGGATGGAAGTTTTTATGGGGTGGGTTTTTCCCATTACTTTTCATGTAAACGTTATGAATACTCATTTTTATGCTTTGGGTAGCCGTTTATTATTTCACACGGTAGAATCTTTAGTAAATGTCCATAAAAATCTATCTTAATTTTATAAATGCGAAAGTAACTCTGTCTGTCTGTCTTGCTTTCACGCCTAAACCACTGAACCGATTTTGATGAAATTTGGCATAGAGATAGTTTGAGTCCCGGGAAAGGACATAGGATAGTTTTATCCCGGTTTTTGAAACAGGGACGCGCGCGATAAAGGTTTTCTGTGACAGACAAAATTCCACGCGGGCGAGGCCACGGGCGGAAAGCTGGTAAATAATAAGGCCTATAACTGTGTAATTAATTAAATTACAAATCCTGGCACACCAACTATAGCTAATTTATTAGTATTTCGTCATTAAAACAACGTTAACAGCGTATTCCGGCAGTTGGAGGAAAGATAGCCAGTTCCTCTGTGGTTGAGGATTTGATTTGATTTTTATTTTTATTTTAATCGAGTGAAGCTCGCTTCCACCTTCGGTCTGATCATCCTTTTCCATCAGGTGAGATGCAGCTAGAGTTATAGCCCAGTCAATGAATGCTTTAACGACGGCCCCCGCCAGCTCAAGGGCTAAGGGCGGGGACTTTTGCTATGTTGACGTCCTAACTAGTCTAAATAAAGTCCCAAAGTCAGAAATTGTGTTCCACGGATTTCCATCTTTAATGCTTTATTGACTGGACTATGAAAAGAACCTTACTTTCGTTATTATAAAAGCTTTCAGTCTAAAGTTTTGTCTTTTTTACGCTATTCTACCTAGGAAAAGTCACCTAAAATAAGAACGGTACGATATATCATCTTTTGCGGGTGGCATATTACATTTTTTATTCAGTAGGGCGTAGACGAACTAAATCAAGCAAATGATAATGTTGGCACATCGCTAATGGGCACTTTATTATTTTTTGTGCGTGCTTTATTTTTTTGATGGAAGCTTAGCTTTTGTACCTAATTTGATTACGGTGACTTAGCTGTACGAATAAGAGTCAATTTATGTCACAAAGGTGTTATTTTTTTAATTAAAATATAGTTATTGTGTGGTGTTAATCAATAAAGTGTGTCCTATAATAACGCCCGTATTCTCAAACTATGCTTGCTTAAGTGAAGTAGCAAATTGAACGCACAGAGTTGAATAGAGCTCTGTGATTGATTCGTGTGTCACTCTGTGCGTCCACGCACACTGTGAGAGATCATAGTAATGTTTGTGAATACGGGCGTAAGTAAGTTTAATTGTGTTAATCTATTGTATGCAGGCTACCAACCGTGCGATGTGGAAGTCATTGGGGGAGGCCTATATTCAGCAGTGGACGTCCTGTGGCTGAAATGATGATGATGATGATGATGAATTTAAGTAACTTTTAGATTTTTCAGTCATCCAGAACATTTCATTTAGTAAATATTTATTTAAATGAGTAAACGCTACTTGCGCTACATTTTAAATTAGAAATAGTGATAATATTAACTTCAAAGCTCAGATATAATTAAGAATAATAACAATGTTGGCATTATTAATAATATTACAATCGCCATGTCAGCGTAGGTTGAACTAATTACACTCCCAGACTACCACCTACACATTTCGAGTTTAAAATACAAAGGTTAATTCCATTTGTAATTTTACTTAAAATTAAATTATAAAATGAAAATCTGAAAATTTATTATTCTCAGTACTTTCATCTAAGTACTTAAATAAAATTTGTTTGTACTAATAGTCTACTACACTAGCTGTGCCCGCGACTTCGTACGCGTGAAAATAGTTTGAATAATAAATTTCCCATTTTTGCAACGTTTAATTTACAATTTATTTTGACTGTTGAAATACGGATTTGGACAAGGATTGAATATGGGAAATGGGCGCTAAAGAAACATAATTTAAATAGAAAACGTACTATTAAAGGCTTAAAATTAAAAACTAAATTTTTTGTAATGTTAAAACTATAATATCTCCTAATCGCCCTTATTGTAGGTAATATTCAGTTACAAATAATTATTATTAGTTTTAGGCACTGAATTTCAAAATTAAACATTCATATTGAAATCGTTAAATAATTCCAAGAATAAAGGTTAATTCGTTCTTCAATTAAGAACAATTCCCACGCCAGAAATACACAAGGACCATTTAAATTACAATTAAAGTAGTAGGAGTCCAATTATTTTAAAATACAAGAATATGATATCTAACTAACAACTGAAATAACACAGTAGAGGAGTATAATTTAGTACGCAAATTAAGAAAAGCAGTACCTAAACAAAAAAATATTTTTGGTAATTATTATGGATTTTTCTTTAATAAGTATTACCGAATTACTTTCTAAATACCATTTCTCGTTATACAAATAAATAGTATTATAAAAGAAAGTAAAAATACATTGCCCGGGATATCCGGCTCGAAGGATCAATGTAAAAGACAGTGTCAAATGTAAGACTATGATGTCAGAATGTTACAACTGCGGCGTATCAACCGATGATGGGATTTACTGAAGGACGAGTCTTACGCCCGTATTCACAAATATTATAATGAGGTCTCACAGTGCGCGTGGACGCACAGGGTGACACACGAACCAATTACAGAGTTCTATTCACCGTTGTGCGTTCAATTTCCTGCTTCACATAAGCAAGCATAGATTTTTACGTAAAAAGTACAGACGACAGCACATCAACCTAAACACTGCGGTATCTTATTATAGTTGTAATAGGTGCGATATCGTCAGTTGCAGGTTCACTTGGGGTAACTGACAAAATACAGTTTTTCAGTAGAGCCGTTTAAAGTTTTTTTTCGTCTTAAATCGGACATAACTTTTTTCCTATTTAACCTTTTTTGGATCTGTTTTTACAGAAATGCTTAGAATTCTACGCGGTTTTAGTTTAAAAATAATTATCTAATATGTCTTAGTTAAGGAAATAAATTGCAGTTACACCAATGTGTTTTTGTACTTTTGACAGTTACACTAATTTTACACCATACTTTTGGAAAAAACATAGGTCAAATTGGTGTAAGTAGTGTAAGTACTGCCCAAATTAAAATAATTTGATGTTTTTGCTGGGTTTTGTTTACTTAGTTGCTGTATAATTTATGTAAAAGTATTAAAAAATAAGAGAATTCATGAAAAACATAACATTTTGTCGTTTTCTTTGTATTTTTTTAATTTTATTAGAAGTAACTTTTATTTTATTCATTAAAAAATGTTAAAAAAGCCATGGGAATCAAGAAAATATGTGTATTTAAGTTTTTTAAGACAGAAATATTGAAATAACTAAAGTATTACTGTGAAACTAAGTAATTTCAATATTTTTTTAAGCTTTGACTTACCAATACCGTATTTAGCTCTACGGGGCAACTTAAACTAAAACCAAAATGGATTTAATTTCCCACCTCTTTATAGCAATGTTGAATTAAGGTCATGAGTACTACAACAGTAAAAGTAACAGAGTAACAACAGGTTAATGTTAGCAACGCGATAAATAATTCACTAAATAATTTAATTTACACGTGTTTTCATGCGATGGCCAAGTCAATATATTTATGTAAAACGTTAAAGATTTCCTGGCCTGGACTTGGTATTACATGGATCTCACAACTTTTTACCGTAGAACAACTCAGTTGCGAGACTTGGTTTTTTTGACAAGTATTGTTTTTGATGGGATCTCATTTCTTTTTGTATTTTGTAGACAGCAGTTATGTATCTAGAAAACTGGACCGAAATTGAAAAATTTTACTCGACTTGGCGGTTGCATTACCGTGCCCCCAAATATTTTAGTTTTTCCTTGATTCATACACCAAACACTACTTATATTAAAAATTTGAAGCTTCTAGGTCTACTAGAAGTGCCTTAGAGTTTTGATGATCGGTGAGTCAGTGAGTCAGTGAGTGACAAAATTAAGTAACTTTGACCCGTTATAATTCCTAAACTACTAATTCAAATTGAATGAAATTTTAAATATACCGTGTCTTTACAATGCCTGCATAGCTAATGAAAATTCAGCCTTCTAGTTTTATCCACAACGAAGTTACAGGCAGTCGAAAATGGCCTGAATTGCTTCGAGAAAAGGATGGTACGGCCGTGCCGCTTTTTTACTCGACTTGGTGGGGGCACTGCCGTGCCCCCAGATACAGCAAAAAATTTGCGCGCAAAATGTAGCGACCTGATTTTATTTTTTGTTTCGCAAGGAACAGGCAAAGGCGATAAATCATGCTGCCTAGTTTTTCATGCAAAGGCATCTATCACCTTGTTATAGGTCAATGACAAAAAAACTTGTTCGCTCTTGTTTGCTACGAGTATTTTCGACTTTAACAGATGTTGATTAGATTCAAAATACGGCAGCAATATCTCAATTCTATGTACTCGTATATCACCGATTCTGCTAAGAATAAACACTTTTTTACTCAGAATCCGATGCTGGATGCACAGTAGTACCTACCTAGGGAAATATTACAGTCAAATACGTCTTTAAACCTTCGAAACAAGCATACAGAATCTTCCCAATCCCTGAAGACGCTAGTACCTACTCACTAGTATCCGGCTCGAAGGACCATGTTTTACGCCCGCAGTGAGTGTGCGAGCGCGACAACAACATAATTACGCGCGAGCGCTTTTTCTTAGTTGGACACTCTTGTCAGAGTGATCGTGGTTACGCTGACGAGGTATACGGTGCGGTGCAGTATCATTTCCGAGGGTAGCTCTCCTGGCGATGTCCCTATCGCTCGCGCGTAATTATGTTGCTGTCGCGCTCGCACACTCACTGCGGGCGCCCGTCACAGTCGCGACAGCAACTTAATTACGCGCGAGCGATAGGGATGGGTAGCTTGGGGTCATTGGACGGGATTCTACGTGCTCACGGACCAGGCTTTAGAAAAGTCAGATTAGAGGGTCGCGCTGGGACGATTCCCCGCGCTTTTGTGCTAAGTGATGAATTGTATTTGAAAATGCGAAACACTTTTTTACGATCAAGGCTGAACGACTGTAAACTGTTTGTATACCTATTACAAATAAATAAATAACAGTAAGTATTTACCGGTATCCAGGCAGAGAAGTCCACGGCAGCAGTCGCCATTGGTGGCGCAGGGCGAGCTGTAGCAGTGGGCCGGCTCGTCGATGACGTCATCGATGCGGTTGCCCTCCAGCGCTTCGGCGTAGACCTCCTCTGGCTCCACCTGGGGAGATACAAAAGGTTAGTACAACTAATACCCTTCGCTTCTACTGCTGTAACTCCTCGGGATCTAATCAGTATTTTTGTGTTGAGCGGCTAGTCTAGTTCAATGAAGTCCTAGTTTCACTGCGACTGGCACCGATCTATTGTAATCGCCACTATTTTCCTTACGGTTTGCCTCCGAGTCCTGCATCCATTAGGAAGTGCAATATCTTTTGGGGGGCGATATGTTTTACATCTTGTGGGCTTAGGATGTGTTTGCCCAAGTATAAGCTCCGCTTGCGCATCAAAGGTCCGCAGTCCGTGAGAATGTGTAGTGGCGTTTCGTCTGCCTCTTGGCACATCCTGCACGTTCTTGTTTCGGACCGTCCCATAGTGGACAAGTGCTTGTTTTAGCTGCAGTGTCCAGTGAGGGCTCGAACTAAGATGCGCATTTTGATCCTACTCAGTCCTATGATCTGTTCAGAACTTTAGAGCATATAAAATTCATAATCAGAATTATGTATGGCCTTGCGAGACACGCTTGACATCCTGCTCACCCTGCTCTTGAGTGAGCAGGATGACAAGCTTGGCTCGCGAGCCCCTGCGCTCGGTGTGGACGTAGCTAAGAAACCCTCAACCAGCGAAGATGAAATGAATAAAGTATCTATTGTTTCTACCACTGAAGATCCTATATTATGCCAGGAGAAGCCTGGCTGCCAATAAAACCCACACAAATCCTGTCCTGAATCCATCAATTTACTAAAATACAAATAAAAGAAGGACAAGCAAAAGAATGGCTTAGTAAAGAGGCATTTCTTTAAGTTATTATTTTATTAGGATATCATAACATGAAGTATCACGAATTTATTTCCTAAAATCTATTCAAAACCCTTCTTTTTGTATTGTATTTTTTGTTTCTTATAAATTTTGAATTAAGGTTGATGTATTGGCGTACATTGGTTTTTCATCTCTCTTCAGAAACATTATACTGTGATAACATTTCAAGTTTTCTTTGTTCCTACAACTATTGTAAGTAGATACATTAAATTATTTTAGCAAGCACGAAAATGTTCATTTGTTTCGCAATTCCTATCATCATCATCATCATCATCATGTCAGCCATAGGACGTCCACTGCTGAACATAGGCCTCCCCTAATGCTTTCCACGTTGATCGATTGGTAGCGGCCTGCGTCCAGCGTTTCCCTGCTACCTTTACGATGTCGTCGGTCCACCTTGTAGGTGAACGCCCCACAATTCCTATGTAATAAATTATTTCATTTGTTAGTTTATTTATGATAAGTCTAGCGCTTTACTCAGTTAGTGCCTGAGGTATGGAAGCGGCACGGGAGGGGTGACATTGACATATTTTTTTATGACGTGACAGCGCATACAAATCTGTGGGTCTAGTCAAAATGCCATCGCAAACCAATAGGAAGTTTTCACTAATGTCAGTCGCCGCGTCACCAGTAATTCGATTCGATCGGAAAATGGCAGCCAAAATGCACATTGAACCACCAACGACGCGGCGATATAAACGTTCATTCAAAATCGAATAAAAGTTAAAAAATGTCTATGACTTTGCGATTGTTTTTACTTTTTTTTGCTTTTTTTTAATTTGTTTCTTCCTTCTTTCTGCTCTGTTTACGTCTATGCTTCGCCGTCAAACTAACTGTCAAAACGACCGACATCGCGATACGGATTTGTCAAAACAGCCTTAGGGTGGGTTGCACCATCTTAGTTTAACTTTGACAAACGTCTAAAATCTGTCAAACTCCATACAAAAAACTCCGGTTAACGTCATAGTTACGGTCAAAGTTAGGTGGTGCAACTCACCCTATTGGTTTTCGATCGAATCGAAGCTTATCACCGGGGTTTTAGTAATCGCAATGAAAATGGCGGGTGTTGCTATTCGATTCGATTTTGATTGAGTCTTAAATGCATGTTGGCTAAGCCTTTGTATGGGAAATTTCAATCCAGTCTTTCGATTATCGATAGGTAGGGCTTTGCGATTCGATTTTTTGCCGTTTGGCTAAGCCTTTTTTGTTATCGACCTCTTTTGCGATTTGTTTATTTGTTTGCGACTGGTTTGCGATGGGTTTGCGATTTTAAAGTGCGTTTTGACTAGACCCACTGAAGCACATTTAATTTTGTGCTTCAGTCTCGCTGACATTTGACGTCTCAAAACGCCCCTAGTGTCGCTCCCATATCCCAGGCACTGACTGAGTTTTAAGCCCTATAAATACAAAACCCAGTTTCCAATTTACATTCGTTTCGCGTATTTCCCGCGCTTTTAAACGCCGCCATGTTTTTTGACGTTTGTTTTTTTAACGACCAACGCAAAGGAACATCAATAGCCTTTGATCGTGTTCCGGAATTGTAATAAATGAACGTTTTTAACACGTTCGCAGAATATTTTAACGGTATTTTGCAACGTTATTTTTTGTGAGAACATTTAATTTTCCCTTTGAGTTTGGGAAAATACGGTTGTGTTTGTTTTTCGCGAATCATTTCCTGCAATTGCTGTTTTTAATTTGATTTGTTTTCATTTAATAAAACGGAGTTTTTGCCAATTAAATTATCAAATAATGAATTTAGGGAATATTCTTGTGAAGCGTTACGAAATTAAAATTATAACACCCATAAGCATCTCTAAGTAAAAGAAACTTTTTAAAGTCAATCTATTTATAAGAAACTTTAAAAGGAAAATAATAAATTATATCCTGTCCAAAGAAAAAAATATTTGGCACACAATTAAGATGGTTATGTTATAATCAACATTTTTATTCACGTTACAAATCGTGCTGACTTTTTTTCTGACATAAATTATTCAAGTAACAAATCCAACGCAAATAATTTATTTGCTGTAATCCCAAAAAAAATCTCGGCCTTAAATGAACGTCTTAAGCACAAAAGTTCAAAGCCGATTGATGACTAGTAATACTCGTATTTTCCGAGAAAAATATCGCTACGAAAAATTCAGCGAAACTCCAATGAATCTTTCTTATTTCTTCTTTGAAAGTAATCCAATTCTGGGCACCTTTGAACTCATGAAACCTTATTAAACTTCAAACTGATTAAGGATTGGCCATATTGGATGCGGTCTGCGGTCAGGTTAAAATGAACGCAGCCAGACTCATGTAATGAACAACATTGTCAGTCTCTACAGGGTGACTTTGCAATCAGTATCCATTTTTTTAATAAGGTTTATAGAACAACTTGCGGCCGCAAGCGACTTCGTACGCGTGGATCCCGTTTTACCCCCTTAGGGGTGGAGTTTCGTAAAATGCATGCCAAACAGCCCGATCCGTCCAGTTATTTAGGCTGTGCGTTGATAGATCACTAAGTCAGTCAGTCAATCAGTCAGTCAGTCATTGAAAATATAATTCGCAGGTGCCCATATCTTAATTTTTAAAGGTTATTTTCACCATTATACCTATTAAGCTTTGCAGTTAACTCGTCGCTTGCCTCTCTAACTGACGTATCTGACATTTTTTTCGAAACTGAGTTATCTACACCATCATAATCAGTTTTGCAAGACGAATCGATCTGTCTAATCGCCTGAAAATTTTGCAAAATGTTAGTTACGTCAGTTAGAGAGGCAAGCGACGAACTGTGTGTACGTATTTTTCTATGAACGAAGCAATTATCCACGTGTGCCAATTTGGAAACCGCAATTTTAATAAAAATAATTAAATAGGATAATAATTTTTGTTTGTTTTCATTATGTAAATTGATTAAGTTATTGATTCTGAGTCGCTTCTAAAAATTTGGATACTGGATAACAAAATCAACCTGTATACATTTCGCATTGATGCGATCTGCCCGTGCGAGCATGAGTAAAGAACGCAAACCGCACTGCTGACAGATTTCCTTGTTACGACAACAAACAGATTGTCTTAATGGTCCGCTAATCGTTACCCTGATCGTTGTTCATACATGTCCGCAACATGCTGCGTTCACTTTAACCTGACCGCAGACCGCAGAACGCATTCATTGTGGAAAACCCTTAAACTGATTGCCCACCGACCTTTCCTTTAATTAGTTATTTATAACGAGTTATCTTTCCATCTCACAGGTTTAAATAAAAGCAAAACTTTAAAGCCGGTAACGTTACCGTGTTATTTTAACCTGGATCGATAGAGCCAAAGGTTACAGTTCACCGGAATTACCGCTGACCTTTGCGAGCGAGCGCATCTCTACTGACGCGGCAACGGGTGCAGGTAACGGTGCGTTATAACGTTATCGGGTAAATAAAGTTATTGATTTTCTACGTTACGCGTCGAAAATAGTTTTGTAGAAATTTTATTTTTATAAATAAGCTGGTCTGCATTTTACAGATGGAAAATGATGATAAGGCTGAGGTGGAAGCGAGCCCTAGATATAAATGTCCGATAGTATAATAAGATCGTCCGTCCATCGGGACGAGTCATCATCATCGTTCAGCCACAGAACGTCCACTGCTGAACATAAGCTCCCCCCAATGATTCGGGTCGAATATTCAGACTAAATTGGCATGTATTCTTTCCAGTTTTCCCAAAAAAGGTGCGTCAAAAAGTACTAAGTAACAAAATGGTTTGAAGAGAAGCTAAATGGTCCCAAGTGGTTTCAACCGTCCCAGTTTAAGTGTACTTATGTGTATGTTAAAACCACTGTACCTACTTGTAATTGTTAACAGTAATGGTATCATTTAGTTTACTCACACCCAGGAGTACTTAGTGAAACCCTAATGTCATAATTAGAACCAAGTACCTATATAAAATGGGCCCAAACTGCTAAAGTGACCTCAAATGTGTTGAATCACCTTGAATGTGTCTTAAACCTAGCCTAAGCTGTCAATGATGAATGACCCAATGAATAATGTTTCAAAAATACATGTGTAATTTTAATAAAGCCCTAAATGTGTCAAAAAGTAGAAAGTTACAGAAAAAAATATCTAATATTATCTTCAACTATAGCTGTGCCCGCGACTTTGTACATGTAAAAATAGTTTGGTTAATATTTCCCATTTTTGCAACATTTTTCTTTACTGCTCCGCCTCTATTGGCTGTAGGGTGATGTTATACAGCCTAAAGCCTTCCTCGATAAATGGACTATCCAACTCAAAAATATTTTCTCAAATCGGACCAGTAGTTCCTGAGATATCACCAAAAGTCTAAATGTCGAATATGTAGTGGAAGGACTAATTTTACTGATAGAGGGTGACCTAGAAATGTGTCTAAAGGCTTCCATCGTCCATTATGACGAAACATCCCTAAAGGTCCTTAATAATAATTAAAGCCTTAAATGGCGACCAATTGATGCAAAGTGCTTTGGTAATCTAATATGGCCTCAAAGAGTAGAAGTATAGTGCCCCAAAATATCTTACCTGTCCATATAAATGTCCTTTATAGTGGTGTGGTGTAAGTAGACCAATTGATGCAAAGTGCTCCGGTAATGTTTCGTAATCTAATATAGCCCTATAGATTGGATAGCCGGCCCAGAAAATAGCCCCCAAATGTGTCGTAATGTCAAAAATACCTCAGTGCTTGAAGACGAAAGTCTATAAAACAACCAAAGTGTGTTACCAGTGATGACATAATGTTTCCAAACCATATTATGATTCGGAAACGTAGACCACGTTTTCGAATCATTTATTGTTTGGTTCTCAGATCATAGATTGAGGTTTAGTTGGACTATAGGCCTTATACAGAAGCTCGGTGTTTTTTACGAGATCGAATCAGAAATGAGGAGATCCGTAAACGAACTAAAATCGCTGACCTAGCCCCACGGATTAACAAGCTGAAGTGGCACCAACCGACCGCTACCAACCGGGTGACATGGAAATCATTGGGGGAGGCCTATGTTCAGCAGTGGGCGTCCTGTGGCTGAAATGATGAAGATGATGGACTACCAATAGGTCCCAAAATAACTTACCTGTCCATAAGGATAGTGGCGGTAAGGCCCACGCCCGTAGCCCAGGTTGGCCAGCATATCGGAGCTGAACCGGTTGAACAGCCCACCCCACGCGTGGGCCGACGCCAGACAGCCCAGCACTAGCAGAGCGATGGCCATGTTGTTGACGCTGTTGGAGAAAAAAAAAGAATTAGTAATCAAATTAAATTATTTAGTACTTACGCCCTTTCCAAGGCGCTTATACACGTCCCAAATTATGCTTGCCCTACCACCACTTCGGGACAACATATGGGCTGGTGCTGAGAAGAAGTGGCAGGAGAAACTCAGTCGCCTTTGTAAAGTAGTACTATAAAATTTGAAGATTACCCTCGATCGATGTCCCTAGGATATTCCTAACATGGATACAATGGTACTTCGTTTGTTCGTTCGTTTCAGCCGAAAGACGTCCACTGCTGGACAAAAGCCTCCACCAAGGATTTCCACAAAGACCGGTCCTGCGCCGCTCGAATGAATACAATACGATGGATACAATACAATTGAGAAATATGCTAACATCAGGCCTTCTTCCCAACCCGTCTGGCCAGCGTCGGAAGTGTAGGCCAAATCCTCCATATTAAGTTAAATTACATAAACGTATTTTTATTGATTCCAATGCATATGTTATAGTCAAACCTCGAAGTTCCGGCACTCCTAGGTTTGACTAGTATCCTCAGGTCTAACTAGAAGTCTTAGTCAAAGCCCATACATTTCGGTCTTTGACTAAAGAATGTTAGTCGAACCTAGGAGTAACTAATTTGGTCAGGCAAACGTCGAAACTCAATTTAATGAAATCGGGGTTTGACTAGTCAAACCTCAATAAGACTTTAAACTAAACTATACTTCATTCTGATCTCGAATTTATTGCAAAGGCGTTACGGTCGGTTCTTTAGGTGAAGGTATGAGTAACTAAAATTATTTACTGCTAATTTTTAGGGTTCTATTACCTTAAACTTTAAGGTAACAAAAGGTCATTTAAGGCTTAAAGGATAAAGAGTTAAAACGGGACCCTATTACTATGACTTCGCTAAATGTTGTGTGTCACCAGGCTCGTAACTCATGAATCATTTTTAAAAGATTTAGTTTTTTATTAACTTTAAAAATAAATAAATCAATAAAATACTTCAATATTTGAGCCCCTCCTATACAGCAAACGTGACTTTTTGCAGTTTTCTGCTCGATATTAAAACTCCCATATAAGAACAGAGTCGCACGGAACCCTTCGTGAACGAATCCGACTCGCACTTGGCCGGTTTTCTATTTGCTGTCTACTTCTGACCGAGTCTGCCAGTCATTTCTAGGATTGACTAGGCAAAGCCCGATACAGATTATTTTAGTTTCGACGTTTGACTGAACAGATTAGGCACTTCTAGGTTTGACTTAGTCAAAGGCCGAAATTAGAAATCACTTCGGGGTTTGCCTGAAGGCCTTGGTCAAACCTAGGATAAACCAGTCATTCCGCGAAGAGACTGCATATCGACCTTTGACTATGACACATACAAAATTGTATTTAATGTCACAGGGCAATTTCCATCAGGTGCCCCTTTTCGATTACGAGTGCCTTCACCCCGGGGCCATTTGAAAGATCCCCTTAAGGCTTGGGCACTAACCACAAACACGTTCGATATAATATTACCCCTTTTTATTACATCTAAGTAATTCTATTTTACGCCTGCTTTTAAAGATGCTAGTAAAGTTATATCTATTTTTCTAATGCATTTCCTATTTTAGCTGACAACTTCTTTTTTCTATCATGACAAAGTCTTTATAAATTTTCCAAATTGCCGTTAGGAAATAAAATCAATTAAACCAATTAAAAGAGCAATTATTCAATTACTCGCTCTATGTATGGTATAACTTTGTTTTGTAGGTCTTTACTATGACATCGACAATTTTTCCTCCAATAATCAAATTAATTTCACTTTTTTGTGTGAAACAAAATTTTAAGTTTAAACCGAATTTATTTTCTACATTTTTTACTTTAAAAAAAACAATACCTCCAGCAAAATAGTGACCTGTAAATATTACTTAACTCAGAATAAAACTTTTTTTTAACTTTTTAACCCAAAAATCTTAATAATAATGTAGTTTTTGACACCTTTTACCAATAATTTCAAAGCACAACGTTTTATAAAAGATCATAACTGTCTTAAATAAATTGCCTACTGGGTAAAAGTTTTTGAAGTAACAAGATTAAAACAAATCCAAAGTAGATATTGCTTAGATCCTCCATTTTCCTTATCGAAAATTATAATCTCGAAAACATAATAAATCAAATTCAGAGATTAAATTGAAATCAATCATCTTTTAAACTGACTTATGTACCTGTGATTTCACAATAAACACAATTTGAATTTGAATTTGAATTTTAATGAAATAAAACCTTTGTAATGCCAATGCCAACAACAAAAGGTCAATAGAATTTTAATGAAAATACCGGAACGATTTTCATTTCTCTATCATACATGATCTCTACATTATATAAAAACAATAAATCTCAAAGTGATTTTTTCCATGTCGTGAAAATAAATGAACTCAACAATTAAAAACATTTTAAACCTCCTTCTGGCGCAGTCGGGTAAAAATTACACGTTCTTTTTCATTTGGTATCAAATCACAGCAAACGAAAAAATAACGTTTTCGACGAATAAAATACGATCGTATTCCGAATTCAAATAAAAACAAAAGAATCGCGTTTCCACTTTTTAAATCAACCTGTTTGCCTTATCTATCACATAAATTATTTTAAAAATAGCGCGTTCCAAATTTAAAACCGTAACAAAGGAAAATCACCTCCCGCCCTTACGTGACAGACGTCACAAAAACCCCGCCAAATTGGTCCATAAAGACGAAAATAGCTTTCTAATTTTGAATCTTTTGAAAAACAAAATGGCTCCCCTATTTTCGTCACAGACTACTATTACAACCAACCTCTTTTCAAAACTCCCGCTATTTTTTATTCAAAAAAGGAAAATAAAGCGTTCTAAATTTAAATTCTAAGGACTCACCGATTCATGGTCTATGTCCTGATGCTACTAAGGCTGGCGTCGAACTGGGCGATCCATACAGACAGGGGACTCACTGCGCATGGATGGAAGGCTGTGGGCACAATACGCGTGGGAAGCGACTTTTTTGTGTGCGACTAGTCGCACGTTTTGGTATCTGGAATTACTTCTCTTTCAGTATTTATTGAAGTCTTTCGTAGGTTCAAGTCCTATTTTAGGTAGTTAATTTTGTTTGAAGTGAAACATCTTGTCTTCGTAAATTTTTTTGGAATAGCTTTCTCAAGGTGACTAAGTTTCTTCCGCCACTTCTTCTCAGCACCAGCCCATATGTTGTCCCGAAGTGGTGGTAGGGCAAGCTATATTTGGGACGCGTATAAGTGCTCTGGAAAGGGCCTATGTACTGAATAAACTATTTCATTTAATTTCATAATTTTTAAAGTACCTAACTACAGACCAATAGCAAGAGAAGATGAATAAGGATTGTCCAGCAGTGGACGTCATTTGGCTAAACGATGAACAAAGATAACCAAGGTACTGTACCTGTACTAAATGTATGGAAACTGGAATCATTAAATTTTCTTTCTATATCTTGCAACCTGACAAAATAAGTACTGAATAAAGGGCCCTTCCCACAACAATCCAGTTTGGCTGGATCCAGTAATGGATCGGTTTTTTTGCTGGACACTGCAAACAGGGTTTTTGTGTGAATGTTAATTTTAAAACACTAAACAGATCCTGCAAAAGACAGTTCCTTCAATAAACAAAATGTCTCTGCAGTAAAGAGCCCCAATGTGCTCCAAAAATAATTTTATAACGTCTGAAGCAATAATTTAAATAACATGACACATTTGACGAGTTTTTTTGTAAATAAAAATAGTGTTTTAATGAACTAGCGGCTGCCCGCGACTTCCTACGCGTGGACCCTGTTTTACCCCATTAGGGGTTGAATTTTGTAAAATCGTGAACGTCAGAATGGCGGGTGTATGATCACAGAAATTAACAAAATAAATATGATTAATTACTACCTGAGGTGTACTTTGGTGTACCTTTAGTTATTTATTTTGTACTTCTCTAAGACGGGAGCAATCACGATTGCAAAATGAGCCGCCAACCTGATATCAGGTTGGCGGGTGTATGCTGAAATTGGACGAAACAGGTAAGTTATGGTTTTCTAATATTTATCATTATTTAGTACCTGAGATGTACCTCACAAATAATGAATATGAACCAAATGCGACGAATAATTATCGAGAAAATCGATACGAAAAATTTGATGTCCACTTTTTTTTTGATGGCCACCATTTTTTATAAGAAGCTAAAAAGTCGATACACAGAATAATACATACCGTAGTATTTTTTAAAGTCTGTTTTTATAGCACGCACACTTGTGAATTTGCCATTGCCTTTAATTTACTAATCAAAAAGTATTGACAGCAGCGCCCTCTTGTAAATGTCATAAATAAGGTTGTCCAACGTGGCAACAATCGGAACTATAGTTCCAAAATACTGAACTGTCCTACCCCTGACATTGACAGTAGGGCGCCACCGTCAATACCGGATCGCTGGTTCCGATTTTTGCCATGTTGGAAACCATATAGTTGAACGATGGTAGCGCCCCCCTGTCATTTAAAGGCATTGGCAAATTCACAAGTGTGCGTGCTATAAAAAACAGACTTTAAAAAATACTACGGTATGTATTATCTGTGTCAGTATCGACTTTTTAGCTTCTTATAAAAAATGGTGGCCATCAAAAAAAAAGGTGGACATCAAATTTTTCGTATCGATTTTTTCGATAATTATTCGTGGCATTTGGTTCATATTCATTATTTGTGAGGTACATCTCAGGTACTAAATAATGATAAATATTAGAAAACCATAACTTACCTGTTTCGTCCAATTTCAGCATACACCCGCCAACCTGACATCAGGTTGGCGGCTCATTTTGCAATGGTAATTGCTCCCGTCTTAGAGAAGTACAAAATAAATAACTAAAGGTACACCAAGGTACACCTCAGGTAGTAATTAATCATATTTATTTTGTTAATTTCTGTGATCATACACCCGCCATTCTGATGTTCACGTAAAATCCCGTCTTAGTTAAGCACCTAAGTACGTTCTAAAAGGAACCCCCATGCAAAATTCGACACTCTAGCACTTGTAGTTTCTGAGATTTCGTGATGAGTGAGTCAGTCAGTCAGTCAGCCTTTCGTATTAAAATAGATTTATTGTGTCCTCTTCAATGTATCGGTGGCAATCCACAATAGTCGCTGTCCAATGTGCACACGCCCTTACAGATTGGCTACAGATTGGCTAAGCTTCCTGATTAACCCCTGTAGTCACGGGATCTCTTCATTAAAACTAATTTTAGCTTTCATTTTATTTATAACTGGCAAATGTTTAATATCACTAGAGTTTGCCCGCGGCTTCTCTCACGTTAATTTTTGGACCCCCGTTTCATCCCCCTAAGCGATGAATTTGGATTAAAATGGTGAAATATTTTTTTCAAATCGGTCCAATATTTTCAGAGCCTATTCAATTTAAACAAACAAAGCTTTGAACCTTTGCTATTTATAATTGCAGACAGGCTATAAGCTTAATAAAGCTTCTGAAGTCTGTAGGTTTCAATTTCAAATTTTATTATCACACTAGCTACTGCCCGCGGTTTCTCTCGCGTTAATTTTTGGACCTCCATTTATTTTCATCCCCTTAGAGGGTGAATTTTGGAAAAATCCCACTGTAGCGGATGCCTACGTCATAATAACTGAGTGCAAAGTTTCAGCGCAATCCAGTGGTATGAGCTGAGTGTTGATAGATCAGCCTAATGTCTGCCTTGAATAATACCTAATAGGTACTTACTTTTCAGAAAACTATAATTAATGTGTCCCTATAACAATATGTGTCCCAAATATGTATAGCTTGCCCTACCAACACATCGGGACAACATAAATAACGGATTAATGTCCTCCACACATATCATCGTCCTTAACTCCGCTTATTTGAAGCTGTGGTGTGATAGTTGAAACTATTTAATTAATTTATGACTAGTTGACCCCACAAACTTTGTAGTACAAACTAACAGTCAAATAACACGTTGAACGATACAATAATGTTAAGTTGTTTTCTTGTTTTTGATATAGCAGAGTTGTACTGTATATTTCTCACTATTTTACAAAATCTTGTTGAAGGCTGACAAATTAGGTGACTGATGCCGGTTTTCACCTTCAATCCCTAATTTTTGATTGACGCCTATGGTAAAACAAAATTCCTGTTATGGTACACATAACAGGAATTTTGTTTTCAAAGGGGTCACTTAAAAATTAGGGATTGATGGTGAAAACGGGCATGAGTTTCTTCCGCCACTTCTTCTTAGCACCAGCCCATAATGTTGTCCCGAAGTGGTTGTAGGGCAAGCTATATTTGAGACGTATAAATTAAAGTGCCCTGAAAAGGACATACTAATAAAAAAATATATTTTTTATATGGGACTGGGATGAATCCTATAAATCAGAGATAATTAAAATTGGTTCAGTCCTTTTTGAATTTTCAGCTCTAAAATGTTTTTTTACACAGTTGTGCATTGAAATTTTTGCTAACTAGCTTTGACCCGCGGCATCGCCCACGTAGTTTTAAAATAACTTACAGGTGTTATTAGAGACTCCAATATATCGTGGTGGCAGATCCAATATAGCGTTATATTGCGTCTATCAACTAAGCCATCTTTCCAAAAATAACGTCGTCATGCTAGAAGCAGTATCGACTGAATGGATGACGTCATTCGGGTGGGGTTCCATTGACACCTCCGACAAGTGAACTATATTCGGTAGGGCCACACAATATTAAGAACATCAGGCATCTCAAGCCTGTCTGACCAGCGTGGAGAGTGTAGACCAAATCCTCCATCATCATCATCATTTCAGCCACAGGACGTCCACTGAATTTCCATATCGCCCGGTTGGTAGCGGCCTGCATCCAGCGCTTTCCTGCTAACTTTCGTCGTCGGTCCAACTTGTGGGAGGAAGTCCTTCGCTACGTTGTGGCCTCCACTCCAGAATCTTAATGTCCCATTGGCCGTTAGTTCTGCTTACTTTGTGCCCTGCCCATTGCTTAGCTTGCTAATTCTCCATGTCTCTGGTAAATTAGAGAGGATTATGTTCTGTAAAGTTAAAGATGTCCCCTGCATCGTGGCCTGGGGAAACGCCCCGCTAGCCCCCACCTGTGGGGGTTTTTAAAGATGTCCCCTGCATCGTGGCCTGGGGAAACGCCCCGCTAGCCCCCACCTGTGGGGGTTTTTAAAGATGTCCCCTGCATGGTGGCCCGGGCAAACGCCTTACTAGCCCCCACCTGTGGGGGTTTTTAAAGATGTCCCCTGCATCATGGCCCGGGCAAATGCCTCGACGACCCCCGGCTCAATTGTGAGACCTACTGGGTCTATATTTACTGTGCGTGGGGTGGCATCCATTGACACCTACTCTGTGTATAGAGGTGAAGGGTGTTTCGGACCTAATGACACTAATTTATGAAATTGTTCGTTATTTTAGTAGTAGGAGGGTTTGAATACTGTTTGCCGTGAAATAGTAGTTTTATTGTAGTTTTTTCAATGTCCATTGCTATTTTGTTACTCATGCTCATTATTGCTTATTACTAACACGAAAAGTCGAGCCTTAACTTCTAACTCCTATGATTAATTTCGTTGCGGGTCCAATGACAGTTTAACCTTCCCCCGGGACTAACTTGACCTTCACTGGTTGGGTTATTGGCGGTCAAGCTGTAGATCCTGGCTACACAGGAGTTGCAGCAGTGGGAATGAGAGGTGGGAATAGTCGCGTTTAACACGAAAGCATGTCGCTATTGAGCAATTGCTACTTAGTAGCATGTGTGTCGAAACATTGCTTATATTAAGCATGCTCATTAATTTAGAGTTGTTCGAGTAAGCTCGTTTGAAGCATGCTATTATGCATGACATTTTATGAGCATGAGTAACTGAACCTTTATTGTTGTTTTTTCAATAGGGTAGGGTGTAGAACAACTTTATAGGAGTCAAAACGCGACTCTCCCATTTTTGTATGGCTATTATCAAAACAAACTGATGACGTCACTGTTTTACCAACTTCATTGACGAAATATATTTACAAATATTTGTTACAATCATCGTCATTGTGAATGACGTCATTCATCGGCACCGTTATTCATTAACGACGAAAATGAAGTGAAATGAAAAAGTTCATATTTTTTACAGTTTATTAAATAAACTAAAACTACATAACAATCATTGGAACCTCTTAACTTACAATTATAGTACCTGAAAAAGTCACACTGTGTGCTCTTAATAGGGTTTCAAACGATTTTACAAGGTTTTATTTAAATTTTTGCTATTTTAACTCACTGGATTTGTCTTATATTTGGGAAAAGCACTATCGCCGTATTCACAAACATTACTATGAGGTCTCACAGTGCGCGTAGACTCACAGGGTGACACACGAAACAATCACACAGAGCTCTATTCAACGCTAGGCATTCGATTAGCTACTTCACTTAAGCAAATATCGTTTGTGAATACGGGTGTAAGTATCATGAGTAGAGTCTTCTTAAATTGATGCCAACGATTTCACACCCTGTATAGAAGTTGAAAAGTCTTTTAACATCTAAATATACATAACTCAAAGGTGACTGACTGACTGACATAGTGATCTATCAACGCACAGCCCAAACCACTGGACGGATCGGGCTGAAATTTGGCATGCAGGTAGATGTCATGACGTAGGCATCCGCTAAGAAAGGGTTTTACTGGATCCACGTGTACGAAGTCGCGGGCGGCCGCTCGTTCGTTCGTTCGTTTCAGCCAAATGACGTCCACTGCTGGACAAAGGCCTCCCCCAAGGTTTTCCACAATGAACGGTCCTGCGCTGGCGCAGGCGGCCGCTAGTTTCTCATAAATCCCACAATGGTTCCACAACTGTCAGTTAAGAGGTACCGCATGTCAGGTTTCCAATCTCAATAGACCTAAAGAAGCAAGGTAAGCAGGGTCTGTACGACCATGACAACCAACTGTAGAAGGCCTGGTAGAAGACCACCGCCGATGCCAATAAGCACCTCGTCTGCCAAGTCTGACACTGAAGAAATGAGGGTAGTAAGCAATCCTTGCATGTTGGCAACATTGGCAGGAGGAGACGAAGGGTTTGCGCCAACGCCATACTCCGGCAACGTTCTCAAAAAGTTCACAATCGCTAGCGCTTGCGAGTACAGCTTCAACAATGATGTTTCAAGGGCACCCAAGTCGACTGGGATCATGCAGGTGATAGATGGCGGTAGTGTGTCGAATATTGACAGGAGGGACAGAAGGAGGTTGTATACGTTGTTCAAAAGAGGTAGGAGTACGTTGACTAAAGGATATACGGCTGGCAGAGACACGACGGATACGTTGTTGGCCGCTACTGGCGCCTGAAAAAGAAATTGTTTTTAGTCTGTGCTCTTGTCAAGTTGACAGTTGGATTAAGAAGTTTTCTATGAGTTCTGTGGTATCATTAAAGGGACAAATACGATATTTTTTGAATTGCTCAGGATACTTTAGTTTCATTTATTCGACTGCCTGAATACTAGAGATATTTTTCAGCAGTATTATCCTATTTTTATCAAATTTTATGACTTAATTTTTACTATTATATTTTTTTAACTCACCGTTGTCAAACAGACAGCGACAGCGATTACCGTTATTTTTAACGACATTTTTCTATTAAAAAAAATATTTACCGAAATAAATACGGGTTTCTTCGGTACACAGATGTGTTTTGTATTTATATTTTTGCTGTTACATTTTATATACTTTACGTTGCAAAATTGGTTTCGATAGTTAATATGAAGTTTGTGGTAAATGATAAGATGGTATCGAGTTATTTACTAACTAATTACCTAATTATGTTACGCTGTATCTATGTAATAAACAGTTATTGGAACTTTTTATCTATTTTGTTACAAACAGATAGGTATTTCTTATCTAGGGGCATCCTAACCTACTTTGAAATAGGTTTTATCTTTAGCATAGAACTTTTCTTAAAACGTTGTACTTACTAGGAACTTCAAACTGTGACCATTATTTTGGTTTTCTGCCAAATGGAAGCAAGTCGAACCTTAACTTGACTTCTGTGTTCTTCTGATTAATTTCTTTTCTTCTGTTTAACACCCCCGGGACAAACTTGACCGTCATTGGTTGGGTTGTTGGCGGTCAAGCTGTAGATCCTGGCTACACAGGAGTTGCAGCGGTGGGAACGAGAGGTGGGAATAGTCGCTTCTTTTGCTAAGTGATCTTTTCCCGAAATGTATCCCTCAACCAGGTTCCAAGTCTTGACTTTCCCATAGATCTACGGAAATGTATTTTGCTCAAACCACGGATGAAATCCTGTAGGTATAATAAATGCAAAGGGCATTATCTCTGTGTGCCCATCTCTCCCCAGCGTTACTCCGCAAATGGAGATAAAACTTTAGGGCATTTCCTTCCTGACGAATTCCCAAACGATTTTGGTAAATGATGCAAAATAAGTAAATGGGGCCATAGAATAAAGGGAAAATTAACCTATTTGTCGACTAGTTTTGTCGTCCGTGTGAAATTCAGTTTGTCACAGATCGTTAAACATAATAGCCTAACGCCCGTATTCACAAACTTTACTATGAGGTCTCACAGTGCGCGTGGACGCACAGGATGACAAACCAATCAAAGAGCCCTATTCAACGCTGTGCGTTCGATTTGCTGCTTCACTTAGGCAAGCGTCATTTGTGAATACGGGCGTAAATTAAGTCTGACAAACATACATTATAAAGTTTCGTATTTTTATTAAGTAGGTTAAGAGTTAAGACTGTATCTTTTAACACTACACACCTTTGTGCTCTAAGTGCATCGTAAAACACAGTAGAAATTACAAGTTTTCACAACACAAACAGTTACTTGTAAACAGCTGAATTTCTTAAAGTATTTTCAATTTAAGTAGAGACGAAATTGTTCTAGCTAAATAATAAGTTTTACGTCACTAAATAGGCTTACTTGTTGGTAATAAAATATGAGTCATATTGCATCAAAAATGTTTTAAATCTAGCGTGTAAAACGGTACTAATTCCCACCTCTCGTTCCCACCGCTGCAACTCCTGTGTAGCCAGGATCTACAGCTTGACGGCCAATAACAACCTAACCACTGAAGGTCAAGTTTGTCAAATGTAGCGATGTAGTTTGCATTTTCCGATATGACGCGCTACGTTTTGCACGTTCTGAAATAATGTCGCACAGGCTTTTGCCCGCAGGTTTGCGTGGGGTTTAGGTCTATTACTGAAATACTGTTTTGCGTGGATTCTTAACTATCACTTAAAGACTTAAGTCAAAGGGCTCGTTCCCACGGCACTCTAGTTTTGCAGGATCTAATAATGCAGGATTTTGATAGATAGATAGAGATAGATAGATAAATAGATGTGTTTGAAATTAATATTCCTGAACGGATCAAATCAAATATATTTAATTTGCGAACATGGGTATTACAAGTAGGTGTTACAAGTATTTTAGTATTACCATTAGATCGATGTGGAAACCATTGGGGAGGCCTAAGTTCAACAGTAGTGGGCGTACTGTGGCTGAAATGATGATGATTAAAATCAATCCCAGGGGTTAGTAAAGGAATAAAAAAACTAAAACCCAACTACGACTAAAAACGACGCTGAAAAAGTATAAAACAAGATTTTCAGAATACTGAACTGAACAAAGTTGCTAATGTAGTTGCATAGTAATTTTCATGTTTGGGAAACCGCAGTCACACGTTGTCAAAGTGCTACGGTAGGTAGGTATATGTAACGTGAGACTACGCCTACTACTACTACTACTACTACTACTACTACTACTAAGTAGTAAAGAAACTATGAACGAAAAGATGTGAATTATATGCAATCAGGCCTTGAATACAGGTAAAGTCACAAGCAAATGCTAGTAATATATATATATTCAAAATGTACAAGTAAAGCGCTTTCAAATGATACCAAACACGGCATATTTATCTTAACTTTATTTTTTTACTCTGTATGTTTTGTCCGCTAGAGGGCGCCACATTAGATTTTGTGAAACCCCATATAGCCTACAACCAGTGGACAATTAAGACGCTTCTAATGATATGTCATTTGTTGAATTCTGATAAGTAGTTTAGAAGTTAAGAGGGAACAGATGAACATACATACATACATAGCCTGTCAAAATCATAACCTTCCTTTTGCTTTGCCGTAGTCGGGTAAAAACAAACGGACAGCGTCGCATTTTAATATTGCGACTGTTTTCTGCGAAATGTAGGTCAGTGTCAATGCCGAATAATCATATTACGTTGATGTCCATTACATAATTAAATTATGTCGAGTCTGTAGATTGTACGTAATTATTAATTACTGGCTACACTTTGCTTTGTTTTTTACTTTTAATCTACTTTCGTTCAAAGTCAAAGTCAAAGTCAAAATTTCTTTATTTGTTTAGACTAATAAATAGTTCTTACAAATCGTCATATGCTCTTAAGGAGCCTCTACATGTCTCATAATCTTTTTACCCTACCAGCGCTTCGAGACCAACATTTGGCAAGTGCTGAGAAGAAGCGCCGCAACAAACTCAGTCACCACTGTCTGCCGGTTAATATAAATAAATAGAAATAGTAGTAGTAGGTACATTCGATTCAGGAGCAGTTCACTGAATTTACCATGCATTCTTGTATGGTGTATCATAAGAATGGGTATACAAGATTGCGTGGTATATTAAACAAGGTAGTGACGTGCTAATATCTAGACTTACATATTAAGGTACTAGTAGAAATGACTCGCATACATAAATTTGAATAACTTGGATTGACCAGTCCCCGAAAGCAGCGCCTGTTCACAGACATGACGAGTGAACCAGCCATCGCTTCACTCGACCATATTAGAGGGAATGTAACGACCCGCCTCACTACGCCACCACCCCAGAGACATTTTAGTGAGAATGACAATGCCAAGTTATCTCTTTAAAAAAAAAAACTAATAATAAAGCTAAGTAACAGTCCAGATTGAGAAGCATGACACTATAACATTTGAGAAATTATTATTAGTTTATACAATATTACTTTTCATTTTAATTCTTTTTAGTGCGAGCATGAGAGGACCATAATCCTACTCCCAGGATGACTTATCATTAAGAAAATCTCGAGTTGTATAATAGGCTTTTTTAAGCATGTGATCTTTAACTATACCTTTAAATTTATTATACGGTAGCTCTTTATATTTATCAGGGACTTTGTTATAAAAATGGATACCTTGTCCCATAAAAGTGGCAAACACTTTATTAAGTCTAAAAGCGGGTATAGCCAATTTATTTTTATTTCTAGTGTTAATTTGGTGAATATCACTTTTCTTTTTGAATTCGTTAATATTTTGTTGAATAAGGGCTGATTTTTCAATCGTCAGATATTTTTTAACTGAAGAATAACCTTGTCATTTTGACATATTTCCCGTACTAAAACTGTCAATGTGCCAAACTTATTCTTCAGTTAAAAGTTATCCGACGGTTGAAAAATCAGCCCTAAATAGAATACAGTTTAAGATGTATTGTGAAGCGGCCGTGAGAATGCCAATTTCTTTAAACAATTCTCTAAGGGACGCTCTTGCTTTCATTTTATACAAGTATCTTATCGCACGTTTTTGCAAAATAAATATTGTTTCAAAATCTGCAGCTTTGCCCCATAGCATGATTCCATATGACATTAGGCTATGAAAGTAGCTAAAGTAGACTAAGCGAGCTGTTGAAACATCGGTTAATGACCGTATCCTTTTTATTGCAAAAGCCGCTGAGCTGAGCTTTCCCGCCAGAGTTTCTATATGGGGGCCCCACTGGAGTTTTGAATCCAGGGTAATTCCCAGAAATACAGTAGAGTCTACCAGATCGATTGCATTATTATTAAGTTCTATTTGGGTATTAACTGTTTTTACGTTAGGCAAAGAGAATTTTATACATTTTGTTTTCTTTGCATTGAGTTGTAAATTATTTGTAGTGAACCAACTTAAAACTTTCGTTCGTTTGTTTCAGCCAAATGACGTCCACTGCTGGACAAAGGCCTCCCCCAAGGATTTCCATAACGACCGGTCCTTCGCTGCCCACATCCAGGTTCTTCCCGCGACCTTCACCAGATCGTCGGTCCACCTAATTGCCCACGTTACGTCTACGCTACGCTTTGTACGTAACTCTACTATAACTGCACTAATGAGGAAAGATTTGATTGTTTGTTTGTATCAAAATAGACTTCGAAAATTATTTCACAATTAGAATGGAAGAAAGTTTAACCGCCTCTGTAGTCTAGTGGTAAGATTGCTTCAGACTCAGAGGTCCGAAGTTTGATTCCTAGTAAGGGCAGATTTTTCTCTTGGGTTTGGTAGAGGTAGGGCTTGTTCTAAGTCCGCCTGGCTAGCACCACCATCTTACCTAAGTCTGTAGCCATAACAACAATGTTAACAGCATTGTGTTTGGGCAGTTGGCCAGTTCGTCTGTGATGGGTGAAGCTCGCTTCCACCTTCGGCCTGATCATCACTTTCCATCAGGTGAGATGCAGGCCAAGAGCTTCCTCGTTGAAGATAAAAAGTCGATAAGTATAATAGTGCTCTTCACATAGTTTACATTTTTATCTATGACATATTATTTATCTTTGACCTTACAAAACATTTCAACAAATACTTACTGCTTAATATGTTACTAGAATATTGATAAACTTTTAACAATTCATTTCATTACATAACAATTATAAAACATTTTTGATAACTGTTGTTTATAAAAAGAAAATTCACGTTGATTAAAATAATTCTGTTTAGAATTTAGTACAGAAATATTGTTTTTATTTATTGAAAAAATGCGTTCGTACATCGTTTTCGTGGTTTTTTCCGTAACATTATTGGTTAGTATTTATAATTAATATTTTATAGAGATAACATTTTTTTAAATGTAAAAGGAGTTGTTCTCTTACTAAAAACAACGTTTCTTTAAAAATAAACATCCATTGACTATTATTTCTTGTCCCAAGATTATACACAACTTCTTCATTAACATCATACTTTTTATTCATATTATAAATTCATTTTCCCGCCAAATTTTATCCTTTTTCAGTCATAAAAAATTTGGCCAAAGCCGTGATACTCAATTAAAAAAAAGTTTTCGCGCCTAAAACTTAACCTAACTTTTTGACAGGTCCATCAATCGGAGGCCATGATTCCCGCCTACTCGGTCATCGCTCTCCGTCTGGCATTCGAAGAAATATCCACCATTTTGCCCGTTGCAAGCCAACTCGCCTGCCTCTTAATCCCGTTCCTGGTCAACCTGATCAACAACCTGAACAACTTGTCCAATATTGTCCAGAATTTGACCCCAGCTCTATTACCCTACTTTGGATGCACATTGCCACTTTTGTACGCGACTTTGACAGATTTAGCATCAGTCCTGTTCTTGTATATTAGTATTTTGATATCGTTGTTCAGGTCAAATGTTTTAGCAGCGCCAGGCCTGCTCATGGGGCTGGTCTCACAGGTCTTAAACCTGGTTCTAGGCCTGTTAACAGGCCTGTCAGACGGCACAGGCCTGTTGAGTGGACTGATTAAATTGATCACAGGGGTGTTGGTGGAATTAGAGAAGCTGTTACTGTGAGTTAGGTTAATTTGTTGATTCGTTGTAAATAAAGTTTATTGAAGATTTTTGATTGGATTTTATTTTTTTTACATTTGATAAGATCATTGTTTCTTTATGCAATTTGGATAGGAGACCTTTTCGGAAAAGCATTTGGAGAATAAGGCTGAGTTGCACCACCTAACTTTGACCGTAACTATAACGATAACCGGTACTTTTTATATGGAGTTTGACAGATTTTTAACGTTTGTCAAAGTTGAAGTAAGATGGTACAACCCAGCCTTAGTTTGTCATGGGAGCAAAACTTACAAGGCTATGAAAGAGTGCTGAAATTCAGGCGATGCCGTGGTCAGAAATCAAATCAAAATCAAAGCAAATCAAATTTCTTTATTTGCGTATTCCAGATACATACGAGTAAGTGTTCTTAAATAGATTTGGTAGGTTTCACTGTTTGCTCGAACTAGGAAAACAAATATGCGTGCAAATATTAAAAAGAGTGGTGGACTTTATAAAATCAAAATGACCAACATGGTGAGAATTAAGGGTATTATTCCTTTTCTCACAATCAATCCCGAATTTTTAAGTGACCCCTATGGTAACACATAACAGGAATTTTGTTGTTAATAGAGGTCACTTAAAAATTAGGGATGATGTGAAAACGGGCCTTAAAATCTTTCAGTTCCCTTTACTTGTTATAGAATAGAAAATAATAAAGAGGAAAGATTTGATTGTTTGTAATGTAAGTATTGAATAAGCTCCGAAACAACAGGAGCGATTTGAAAAATTCTTTCACCATTTTAGAACTACACAATTTCTGAAAAACACAGATGGTACGAAGTTCGCCGGGTCAGTCATAGCTCATAAAAATGTGGTGTTACAATAAATTTTATTAGCCAAGTGAAAAATAAGAATTTAATTGATCACTTTCATAATTTCATGCGAATATACTATCGTTTATTCCGTGACTAATCTTATAATATTCTAAGATAATACAATTTATCTGAAATCTAACTATCTCATTATAATATAAGGAGATCTATATAAAACCCTCACGTAGTTAAGAAAAAGGTTTTGATAGAACTCGTTTTGTTAGTTATTGTTTAATAATAATGAAAACATGAAAGAACTTATATTTCTGTTTTGTTTGTTGGCTGAAAAATTTCTGGTAAGCACTTTTTTGTTTCTTTGTCATCGTTTTAAAAAATGGTATGCGTGAGTTTTTTTGTAGGACAGCATTAACGCCCGTATTCACAAACATTACTATGTCTCACAGTGCGCGTGGACGCACAGGGTCACACACAAACCAATCGAGCTGCTCAATGCTGTGCGTTCAATTTGCTGCTTCACATAAGCAAGCATCGTTTGTGAATACGGGCGAAGTAATTTACATGGGTCTACAAAAACTATCTTTATTTTTATAATTATGAGTGATGCATATTTTTCTAATGACTGGTATCTAAGGTAGTTTTGATATTTTTTTTATAGAAAAGCACTAAATGGTGACCTGACCTACTGATATGTGAGAAATAAAATAAGGGACCTTGTCGGGACTACGGAACCCTGAAAACCTAGCATATTCCCTCCCTTTAGAATACTTATTCATGTTAAGAAAACAGTGAAACAGCTTTGTAAGATTATTATATTGTGTTAAAATCAAACCATAGACATTAATGCAAAATTGTCTGGACTTAGGCTGGGTTGTACCATCTTACTTAAACTTTAACAAACGTCAAAAATCTTTCAAACTCTATACAAAAACACTGGTTATCGTTAAAGTTACGGTCAAAGATAGATGGTGCAACTGAGCCTTACACTTCAACTGGTCAATGTGAATAATGCAAGTTTTCACCATCAATCCCTAATCTTTAAGTGACCCCTATGAAAACAAAATTCCTGTTATGTGTTACCATAGGGGACCTAATTACTTTATAAATACTTTCCTTTAATAAATAAGTAAATTAATAAAGTCACTTAAAATTTTGAAATTGATGGTGAAAACGGCCATAAGGCTTTCTTATTATTATTTTTTTGTCAAACTTTCAAAATCATTATTTTCTTATCGCTAATGCACTATAGTGTTCTATTGATCTAATTTACTTCTTTAATTAGTACATTTCCATCTAATTTATTACTTTTTAACCCAAGTAGACAAATTAATTTAATTTTGAGCGAAAATGCTTTAAAACTTTACCAACAGAAGAAAATGAATTATGAATTTTCATTCCCGTTTTCCATTTCAGGTTCCCTTTACAAACCTCTTCGTAATTTATAATTCAATATAAAATGCTCTATTTCTAAGATAAGGTTATTTTGTTAGAAAATTGAATCATTTTAAACAATTTAAATCTATTATTTATTCGAAGGACTAGACTGGGCCTAGTTGTAATTAATTTGCACAAATATTCATTATTTCTTAATGAGTTTTATTTAAGCTTTTAAAGTATTCATTAGTGTTATTTAAGTCTCACTGGTCTCACTTAAGAAATTCTTCTATAAAATCACTAGCTTTCCGCCCGCGGCTTCGCCCAATTTGATTTTTGTCTGTCACAGAAAAACTTTTTTTTTATCCACAACGAGGAAGCTCTTGGCCTGTATCTCACCTGATGGTAAGTGACGATCAGGCCGAAGGTGGAAGCGAGCTTCACCCGGAATCCTCAACCACGGAGTTTATCGCGCGCGTCCCTGTTTCGAAAACCGGGATAAAAACTATCCTATGTCCTTTCCCGGGACTCAAACTATCTCTCAGCCAAATTTAATTAAAATCGGTTCAGTGGTTTAGGCATGAAAACGAGACAGACAGAGTTACTTTCGCATTTAGAATATTAGTATAGATTATTTTGTTAAAGTTCAAAAGATAAATCTAATTGTAATTTTCTTCGTTCTTCGAGGAATTATCATTGTCTATGAAAGTTTTTCAAGAAAGAGTTTTTATAATTTTATTGTAACTAGTGCTTGGCCTAGTGATCCGCGTTGCAGGTTCGATTCCCTTTGAAGACAATAGTGGTAGTGTAATGAACTATGAACATTTTTACTCAATAAGAGTCAAACGCCCGTTTTCACAAACGATGCTTGCTTATGTGAAGCAGAAAATCGAACGCACAGCGTTGAATAGAGCTCTGTGATTGGTTCGTGTGTCACCCTGTGCGTCCATGCGCACTGTGAGACCTCATAGTAATGTTTGTGAATACGGCCGTTGTTTTCTTTGTATGGCCTATATTGATACGTATATAATTATTAAGTTGTTGGACGTAGCACTCTTATCAACCCGGAAAGTGATTGTAACCGTATCAACTCGAGGCGGTCAGTATTCTTTGTATGAAACTCCATACTGCAACGCACACTTATCCGCACCATAACGAAACGCCTCGCCTTCCGATGCCTTGCGGATAACATCTCGAGTTGATAAGTCAGCTATTTACCATAGTATGTTGTCACTATACAAGGTCAGAAAAACAAAGTAACGTTTTTATTTATATCATTTTATTAACAGCATAAAATGTTTTTTCCAGGTATCAGGGAATCCACTGACACAAATCATACCAGCGCTGCAAACATGTCCTCAGAAATGCAACCAAAATGGCTACCAGAGTCCTACTTACTACCAGAACCCAAACTACCAGGGCCAAAATAACTTTAACCAGAATCCAAATTACCAGGGCCAGAACATCAATATACCCGTACTTCTGCAAACACCAACACAGCAGGTTCAGAATATACCAATAGTACAAAATACTCCTGTAATAACACCAAACAATAACCAACTCTATCAACAACAAGTTATGCTCCAAAACCAATTGGCAAGTCCTGTCGTGAACAATCAATTTGCAAATCCAGTAAACCAACTCAGTCAAATGTACATGAATAAGATTCTATCTAATCCTACAATACAGACTCTATTGGAGCCGAATCCTAATTTGATATACCAAAATGGACCCGAATGTCCAAAACATACGACTCATATTCCTACTCTAACTCATAATCAAGGAACACCTCCAACGGTTGTTAATAACTACTTTCTTCTGCCACCTGAATTCTTGAACCCAGAAAACGACAATTTTAAACCTAAAAAACACCCAAATGAACCGAAAAGAAGCAGAGAACAGAAAAGAGAAAGAGATGTAAGTAATAAAAGACCTCCAGAACAAATGAGAAGACCGCATCATGATGTTGACCATCACCCTGAGATC
The DNA here is from genome assembly GCF_963855985.1 of Ostrinia nubilalis. NCBI lineage: Eukaryota > Metazoa > Arthropoda > Insecta > Lepidoptera > Crambidae > Ostrinia > Ostrinia nubilalis. Next base: position 6,738,210 of record NC_087114.1, on the reverse strand, counting down.
AAAAAGAAACAAGTAATAAATCCTGATTGTCCTGTACATTCAAGGAAAGAAAGCCATAGGAAACCAGAACAGCTGATAGATGACGAAGTATTCACACACTCCATGGAAGAAAGAGAAAGAAATATAATGGATAGAGAAGCAAAAGAGAGAAAAAGAAGAAAACAACATAGTAGACACCATGACAGGGAATGGGAAAGTCATATGCCATCAGAACATCATGTACATCAAAGAATTCATCCTGAAAGACATCGTAATGGAGATATTGTGAGACATCGCGAAGGATTAAGACCTCATAATGAAGGATCAAGGCCTCATCATGAAGGAACAAGGCCTCATCATCCAGAAACAAAAAGACCGAATATAATAATAAAAATCAAAGAAATGCCTAAACATTCAAGCTCTGAAATTCAGCTAAAAGGGAACAGTATTGAAAAATCTGCAGAAGATCTAAATCAATCTCGTTCGGGCAAAAAAAGACATTCGAAAGATGAGGAAATAATAAATGATTTTAAAAAGAAATTCCCAGCGATACCCGAAGAAGTTGTTAGAAAGCTCCTGTCATATTTGAGGCGTCAGTTACAGAAACAACAACTAGGTCATCCTCCATTTTACTACCCAGACGTCAGTTTTCCATTGAGATACGACCAATTGTTCCCGCATTCATTTACGAATAACAGAAACGACAGAAAACGAAGACCTAATAGACGACCTACCAAAAAACAGAAAAACAAAAATCATTCGAATACAAATTTGATCGAGACCACTACTAACGTAGAATATCTAACAAGTACCATTCCTACGACTACTGAAAGATCTATCATTATTCAAGATTCCAATGAAAACATAATAAACTTTGATACAAAAACAACAAATGACGATCAAACTACTACAACCCCTAAAGAACTTGAAACCACAACTGACAGTTTTCCAGAACTTGGAACTGAAGATTCGATTTCAGACATAAGTAACGGTATAATAGACGATTATTACCCAGATTTTACTCAAGACAAAACTTACCTTGAAAGCGGTGAAGCATTCAACATAAGAAATCTACGAGACAACAGGTACCATTATACTACAGATCGGAATTATAAACCAAAACATCATTTAGACATCGAAGAGGTGATCGCCAAACCGTTCCAAGACAAAATTGAGACAACCTCCTCGAGGTACGAGGTAGAAACTGAAATACATTACCGTACGCCGCCATCTTTGGAGTCCCCCGATTTTATAACGAAACAAATCGTCAGACACAAGCCAAATTCAGACAAAAATATTTTATATAAATCCTCAACTTACTCTGATGCTAAGAATCCAAAGAATAATGGAAAAAATAAAGGCAATAATAAGAAAACTAAACCAGATATACAAACGGTCTACGCCCATTCTAAAGTAGTGAAATATGGTAAAGTCAATGATGATAATGAAGAGAATGTGACTCCAGTTGTGACGTATTATTTACCTGACAATATGCAGTACGAGGATGATGGAAAAACTGTGATTGTGGCTAAGAGAATACCTGCTGATCATTTTTGGAAATAATTTTAAAAAAGAAGGTTACAGGAACGTATATCTAAAGGTACGAATGTTTATTCACAATATCGTATTTAATTTTAGTAATTTGTATTTTTAATTTATGTTTAAACTATTGGTATTAATATTTCTTGTTTTATTTTATTTATTAAATTAAAATTGGCTTATCAGTCTTGTATATTTATTTCCTTTACTTAGTTAATTATACCGATACTTACTGGCAGAGAATACTCAATGGCATGAAGTTCGCCTTATGTATGTATTAATAAAATATTAGTTTATTCCAGCGTAGATTTTACGCCAAATAATAAAATGTTCCAATCCCTGAATCCCCGAATCCATGTCATCCATTCATGAAAACTGTTTCAGCATGTTTAATGGCATTATTTTAAGTTACTGTAAAAAGTAAAACCTTGTGTATCCGAGCCTTATCCATATTTTATTCAGAAATTAGCCTAAAGTATAACAGTTAAATCTCCAAAATAAATGATGCATTAAATATTCAAACAATGTCAACGTCATAATTGAATTAGCTTAGAGAAGTCTCATTCCTTTAAGATTTTTTGTTAAGAATACATATGTATACATAACTCAAAGGTGACTGACTGACTGACTGACATAGTGATCTATCAACGCACAGCCCAAACCACTGGACAGATTGGGCTGAAACTTGGCATGCAGGTAGATGTTATGACGTAGGCATCCGCCAAGAAAGTATTTTACGAAACTCCACCCCTAAAACGGGATCCACGCGTACGAAGTCGCGGGCTGCCGCTAGTTACTAATAATCCCGCTAACCCTTCGTGGTAAGCTAAATATGCAAAATAGTGGCGCGGGGGCGGGAATCGAACCCTCGTTCCTCAGATCACGAGTCAGCCAGTCCGACACCTTCACTGTTCGCAGCTATCGTCGCTTCAATTCGTTCGATTGTGCATTATTCGAGTATTACGTTATCATCCTGTTTATCTAGTCTACACTGCAGGAGCACGACCGACTAATTTAGTGGAGTCAAATGGAGGATTTGGCTATATATATACCCACCTTCCAGACTGGTTCGAGGCTGACCAGTGGTTGTTGGGGATTACATAATGGTGGATAAAAACCATTAAGATAATGTACCATCCCAGACTGCATCTCACTTAACACCAGGTGTGATTGCGGTCAAATACCTGCCTTGTTATGCATAAAAAAAATACCCAAATGTTTGTATAAACTACATGAGTAGGAGAGAGAGAGGTAAATAAAACAAAATCTCACTAGGGGGTTTTTACGTGTCACCAAGTGTTGAATAGACTGGCAATTGAATATATTACTTTACCACGTTATTTTTTATCTCATTGCCGTATCCAAAAATGATTTATTTATTTATTTATTTATTCACAACAACAACACTTCACTGTCATTACAGGACATCCCACTGCGACAGCGAAGACAACACATCAACATACACAACGTCAAATACACAACTAGTAATCACCTACATACAAACCTACACATAACATATAACAAATAATGATGCCTTTGTAAATTCACTCAGAGTACAAGAAAAAATATTATCTATTTTATCCGAAATTAGATTGAGAGTGGAAATGGCTCGCGTCAACGGCGCTTTATTGAGCAGGTTAGTCCTCCCGCGCGGCACCGCCAGCAGCGCCGGCCGGCGCCGCCGCCACACGTACCGGTCCGGGGCTCGCAGCGCGACCCGCGCCAGAATGTCCGCATCGCATACCTTCCCTCGGATAATCTTAAAAATATACAGTGCCAGTGCATGTTCTCTCCTCACCCGCAATTCATTATACCCCACCATTCCTAACACAAACAACGTTGGATACATTAGTGGGTAAAAAGGATGATGGAATGGATGGATGATGAAAATTTTTAACTTGCTGTAGTTTAAAAGACGCTAGTTAGATACATACATGTAGGTACCTACCTACACGTATACTTACCTAAGTATATCTACATTTTAAATAACTTTTTGCTGTAGTGAGCTTCAAAGGCTTTTTTTATGAAGCCTACTGTTCCGACTCTACATTAGAACAGAGTAACCCTCATCCAATTTGGTATGTATTTACCTGTCTGGATCCTTCGTCAAAGGCGGTAAACAACATCGAGAATGTACAAAAGGTTGATATACAACGATGTGAGTTTAGAATTTAATTAAAAGTCAATAATTATGAAAGTAATCTTGTTTTGTTAGATAAATGTTTATGTCCAAACCATTGACTTTGCTTAGATAAATAAATTAACATCCTTACATTGTTTAATTTCATAAATCATCATAATTTCACCAGTCATAAAAACTGTCAAACATTAATTTTTTTCTTTTATTGTAGGAAATTGAAAAATATAAGTCTTATTTAATTTAGAAGGGGTTTTAACACGCTTTTATTCGTCGTTGGTCTTTTATTTGGTCGTCGTGTATGTAACTAACTATGTAATGGAATCTAAGAATCTGAATTACAATCACTTCTAATTCTTGTATCATCATGAAACTTGACAAAATGTTGTAGATCAGAATGACAATACAATATTATACCATCGAGCTGGTCTGATGATGGAACTGGAAGGTGGCCATAGGAACTCTTAAACTAAACGGCGGAATCGCATCGAGTTTGGGTTTATTGATTCATCTTTTCGATTACTTTAGTGCTAGTTAATGTCCAGAGTTCTGATGATGGAGTCTAGCCTTTTAAAAAGCGTGTTTTTAGTTTTTTAACAATTTTTTATATAAATAAATACACCAATAAATAACAATTAATACATTTTATTTATAAATTACCTACAATACATAATAACATAACAGCGCACAACAAAAACATAGGAGCTTAATACAAACAGATAAACGCCCGTTGAACACTTGTTTAAATTTTCATGGAAATATCGTTTTAAGCCAATGTGCAACGTTTTACAGCATCCTTAAAACTAAATATCTTTCAACGAAACGTATTGTAAACTATGTAGTAAGTTAATGTGTTAACAACCACACAACCACTATTTCTCATTCAAATAACGTACGTGACATCTTTTAGGTTACACATAACAACGCAATGATTTTTTCCAAGCCCTCCCAATCACGATTCTCATTCCCATTGATAAGCTCTGATAATACAAACAAACTTATCAGACGTTCGAACTCTTTGGAATCACGACATTTTGTTTTCAAACTCGACAAATCTAATTGAGAAACAGGGTAAGGGGTATTCGGGTATGGCGTCAACAGATTTGGATGGACATTAGTCAAAATATTGTTGGGAAGAATGGGCTCTAAACTAACGCCTTCAATAACTGGTAAAACATTGACTTTCAAAGAAGACATGTAAGGTGTAAAAGGCGTGATTTCGTTTTCGAAATCGTATACGTCAGGAATTTCTGACATTTCTGAAACTTCAGGAAACGTTGCTGATAAGTCTGTGTAATCGATGAAATAGTCTGGTATTTCGAAGTAGTCATAATTTGGGAATTGAGCTATGTTTAAGTTTGGAGATGGTAGAGTCGATATCATGGGTATTGCTTGATCGTAAAACGATGGTATTGTTGAAATCATGGGTACAGGTTCATAATACAAGGGAGAAGGATAGAAAGAGTTTGGTAGATACGGATTGACGGGAGGTAGATTTGCCACTGGTAAGTATTGGACAGCTTTGGAATTTAGTTTCTTAGATATTAAATTATTTAGAACGTTTTTAGCGACTACAGATCCTAAGTCAGATATGGAATTAAATTGATTGGAAGGACTCACGTTTGTGTAGGATACAGAGGGCGGTAAATATTGTATTGAAGGCAAAAATTGTTGAGAGGTATATACGTTTGGCAGATTTGATACTGGGGATATAAAATTGGGTTCAGATTGTAGATTGAAGTTATTTTGAGGTTTATACGGTAGTTCCTGAGTAATTGAAACTTTAGGGAAAGAGTTTTGAGGATTGAAACTGTTCAATGGAGCTGATATTTCGGGGATGGACAAATATTGCTGTGAATTTGCTAAAATATTAGGTGGAGGTATATTTTCTTGTGAAAACAAGGGGATATTCAAAGGTGATGTATATTGAATTTCGTTTGTAAGTCCAAAGGAAGGATTAAAAGTAGAATGAGGTACAATGTTTGGTTGAACAGGAACTACGTTTGTAATCTCTACATTTTGTAAAACAGGAGTGGGGGTTGAATACAAATTCTCAGTGGAAACTGCTTGAGGTTGCGTATAGTAAATGAGATTATAAGAATTATCTTGTATCGTTGGTGGTTCGATTGAAATAATATTATTGGGCATAGATTGAAGATTGTTATAGACAGTATTAAAAGGACTAGCGTAAGGAGTAAATCCAGAATTAAATGCTGGTACTTCATTTATAACTGGTTCAAATCTGTTACTAATATCTAACGATTGAGGGACTGAAGGAATTGGAGCTTCTACTGGTATATTAAAATAAGGGTTCAAAAATTCACCCTGTATTATTGTTCCAGCATTATTTGGGGGTATATTTATTACATTGGAAGGTACATTTTGATAATAAGACACACATTCTTGTGATGGCATTATAACAGAATTGAAACTGGGTTCAGCATAGTTAAATACTGGTTGTGGGTTGACATTATTGTAGGGATTTGAAGGAATTGTCAGAGGCTCATACGTTTCTGGCAAAGAAGTATATGGACCAGGGTTGAAAGATATTGACTGGAAGGAATTTGAAGGTAATCCCGGATTATTGATGGGTAAGTTTCCCATTTCGATTTGTGGAGGAGATGGCTGAAAGTTAAATGCTTGATTAGGATTGTGGTAATTATTAGATCCATATTCAGATATAGGTGAAACTAAAGGTAGTTCTGTATTAGGAGACGGGTCTACTACCATGTATGGAGGCCAGTTCCCAAATATAGTTTGAGGTGGGGAATTTTGTGAATTAAGTTCATTGAAATAAGGGTTAGATTCAATGCTGTTGGCAAATTGTATTTCTGACGTTGGTGAAAATGTTGGATGTGAATTAGATATAGATAAAGGTGGTACAGGTGATGTATGTGGATTGGAAGGAATGAAATAAGGCTCTATTACAGGTAACTTTCCAACTACTGAGTCAGTAGATATTTGTTGTGGATTTACAGTACCGGAAGATGGACCTGAATTAATAAAGGATATCGATTCAGTGTCAGAAGAAAGAGGTCGTGGTGCATTAAAATTGGGGAATACACTTGTGATTCTTGGAATAAACTTGGGCGAAGATGGTTTGAAGTTTTCTTGACTATCATTTGGGACAAATTGAGGTATAAAACCTGACGTTGGGTTATTGTTGATATTTTGATTCGCTATAGATTCTCTTTCTATATTATTTAAAGTATAAATCGGCTCAGGAACTACTTGTCTTTCTGTTTCATGAGCATTGACAGATTCAAATCTGTTTTCCATTATATTTCTTGGTGATTTATACACATCTAAGAATGGATTTCTGGGAGAAAAAGGAGACACAGGTTTTTCAGTAATAGATAGAACGTTGTTATTATTTTGATTTATCACTTGAATTTGATTGTTACTTTGTATGTTATTGCCCAAATTGTTTCGAGTTTGTTCCAATATTTGGTTATTAGTTGGAATATTTATTGGGCTTAAAGATGGGGAGTTCGCCATTATTGTAGGCAATCGCTGATCGAAATGTTTATCAAATCCTCTGTTTCCTATATCATTTAGGATATTATTTGGTGCTTCAACTATTAAGTTATTATTATTATCATTCAAAACAACTTGCACTTCTTTTTGAGGTATTTGATCATTGATAGCACTTGGCAATCTTTGCAAATTGTTAAAATTATTGATGTTAGTATAAGGTCTTACTTCATTCATCAAATTTAATGGACTTACATTATTAGCAAGTATAGGTGCTTGAGGTGGTATTTTATCATTATTCAATATTTGTAAGTTATTTAATGTATTAACATTATCATTGAAATCAGGAAGTTTTTCAAAAATAATTGGTTGTGGGTTCTCAATTCTACTAAATTGGGTTTGCTGTTGAACTATGCCATTTTGATTCATATTGTTAAGGGCATTATGATTAGACAATGACTGAATAAAGTTATGTTCTTGAGGTGCTATTTCAGGTAGATTTACAACATTTACTGCACCATTATTTTGACCATAAACTTGTTCCTGGTTTATTACACCTCTTAATTGATTTCTAATGTTTTCTGGTAAATTTGGAATAATTTGATTATTTGGGATTGTTGCAAAATTGTCTTGTTTTTGGGATATATCGTTGAGAAGGGGAATATTTGAAGCAGGCATTGCATTATTTACTACCGTTGAAATTTCAGGAGGGTTAAGGTTGTAAGGATTCAAATCTGTAGCTTGTATGTTTGAAATACCTCCAAGGTTATTATTTACTGCGTTGGGAATGCTATTAAATCCATTATTTAAATAAACAGGACCTTTTTCTGTAGAGATCGGACCAAAACTTTGGTGTATTTTAGGGATGTTGTTGAAAATATTTCCATTATTGTTATTTGGTTTGATTTCATTATTAATCGAAATTTCTGGACTAGTTTTTGAACTGGAAGGCTGTCCAAATACAGTGAGCATTCTGGGACCACTAGATCGGGGTCTATTTTCGTTGTTTCCTGGTTTAATTGGTTCAAGATTACGAATATTATTTTTAGAATTAATTTCAGCACCGAAATTTGGCGTCACTGGGAAGTTATTTGGTTTTACATTACTAAGTATTCTGTTGCCATAGTTTGTGTTTGGAACAATATTGTTTTCCGCTGGAATCATGTCAGTCAGATCATCGATACTTGAAATCACTGAATCTGTACCACTGTCTTTTGTTTCTAAAATTCGAATATCATTCTCGCCATTTTGAAAGTTCAAATTTGGAATGGACAAAGACATTGGAGCATCTACCGTTGGTCCAATGACATTCAGTGGTGATGTAAACGAATCAAACCTCTTTATGGGTACATTTGGTAAGATATTAGAGTTTTTTATGATTTGTGGTGATGATACCGAGGCGCTTGTGCTGAGATCGCTTGCTGATAACGGTGTTGGTGATGAGGACAGATTTGTGACTTGCATCTTCAGGCCGCTGGCAGGCGATAGGACCTGTGAAAGAAATTGATGGTGGAGCAACTTTAAAAAACAAAATACAGTTTAAAATAATCCAATATACACGATAACTCTAGTTCTATGAGTTAATGTATGACGACAGCCTAGTAAGTAAAAAGAAAAGTAATTTAAAAAGTTGATAAGGATCTGCAGACCTTTTAATAGTTAGGATGGTGAGATACCTAGTACTTACTTACCTACTATCAAAAATCTAAAATGCTTATTTATTACGAACATTTTTTTTTCATAATAATTTCAATCTAACGCACAAACAGTATAATATCGTTGAGTTGTTATTTTATTGGGAATAGTTTTGCCCGCGGATTCCCCCCGGGTGAATGTCAAGTAGGTCTGTCAAAGAAAGTGTTTCAAAATCTTTGATAATTGTCCTTTCCTAGGACTCTATCTTTAAACATCTAAATCGGTTCAGCATTTTATGCATGAACAGTTAACAGACAAACAGACACTTTCGCATTTTTAGAATAGGGTATGAATAAGTAAGGAAGGCGCTGAATGCAGCCCTCTATGAACCGGTCATTATGAAAATTATTGGGGGACGCCTATGTTCAGCAGTGGACGTCATAAGACTGAAATGATGATGATAATGATGGATAGGTAAGTAAAATCTAAAAAGCATACAGAATGTTATCAAAAAGCACCGCAAATGTTTAAAAAAACTTACCTGTAAAGAGGCCCATATCGCCAAACTAAGTTTAAACCTCACTCCCAAACTCATAACTTAGAACTGTCAAACACTTGTCACGACAACCCTTTTTGCTTATATTTACTTGCAATTAAGTAATAAGTCTGTAATCAGGTCATTATTACAATAATTTCGATAGTAACATGTGCAATTTTTCGGTATTTCGTGACATCATTCTGATTACAACATAGATTTGGGTTAAGTTGAGTAAAACTCTGTAATTTTCGAAGTGAGTCAGCCTCAGGATTACAATATGAAATGGAACTCAAAAACTAGATTCAAAATCAAGCATAGACTCAAGTTTGCGATTAAGTATTTCCAATAACAAACAATAACATTTAAAATAAAAGAACACCTTCATTTTAATTAGCCCTGAAGCTCTATCAGTTGCTTTGAAAAATAAGTGAGTCAATTGAGTGGTTAAAAAGTAGGTATATGACCTGTTATTAAATCAAAAACCTTTTGAAAAACAAACTTTGATATCTGGTATAGTTTAGAAATAATCGAGTGAGATCACTTATCATTTCCACCCTGTATATGAGTAGTGTTCAATTCAGTGACTGGAAGCTTAGCTCGCTGTATTATAATTATGTATTTTGACAACCTCGCTTACAGTTACTAGTACTAAGTCTCAATTAGTTATTCTGTTTATCTCAAAGCTCAGTCACAATCACAACTCTGGTGTCAGACTAAATGAACCGGGTGTCTGACACGGCTTAACCGGGCCGATTAACCTGCCTCACTGAGCATCATGATTACCTACTCAAACAAACGTTGATTGAAACGCAAAATGTCCTAAAGAAACGAACGTTCTGGTTCAAAAAATATGTGACCGTTGTGGGAGTCAAAACTGGAACCCCAAGCTAAAAGAGCCTCATGCCCGTTTTCACCATCAATCCCTAATTTTAAAGTGACCCCTATGGTAACACATAATAGGAATTTATTTTTCATAGGGGTCACTTGAAAATTAGGGATTGATGGTGAAAACGGGCATCACTTTCTTACTCTTTTCTCTTTCTCTAAATACAAGTAAGAGCGTAAAATTAACTACGTCTTCAACAATCCTTTAAAGCGCATCTTTCAGTTACTATTTTGTTCAGCACAGAGAACAGAACATCTAACTTTGTTACGAATACGAACTACCAACTGATCACATCTACTAAAGATGCCATCATGTGCTGTTGTATGTACGTAATGCGCTAAGTTTATGATTTTGTAGCCGACCACGATGCAGAACCACGGCACTATTCCCACCTCTCGTTCCCGTTGCAACTCCTGTGTTGCCAGGATCTACAGCTTGACCGTTAATAACCCAACCAGTGAAGGTCAAGTTTGTTCCGAGGGAAAGTTAAACTGTTATTGGACCCGCAACGAATTAATCAGAAGAACATAGGAGGGGTGGTGACAAACAAACCCGTGCTGCTGCAGCTAGGCGACGTGTTTTCGCGACAATACTTTTGAGGTATTTTTTTTTATATAAGGCTTCTGTTGCTACCGACATGTCGTCTAGGCTACTCCATAGTAACTAATACATAGAAACCAATAAGTGTAGTCAGCTTCAAACTTGTACCTTTTACCGCCAAAAACACGTTTATTAGATAGGTACTAAGTAGCAACTAAAACCCACGCTGTTCTCCAGAAAATCTTGTTACTTATTTGCTCTTTCAAAAGTATATCTATTGAAGTATTCAAGGAACAAGCCTATTCAAACGAGGTAGCTACTTATTTGAGGTGACGTCAGCAAATATACTTAAGATCGGAATATGAAATCGGTAGAGAATTTTCTAGAGTAAACGTTATAGGTTATCTTCTTAGGATGATTTAGATTCAAATTAATAGAATACCCAAAGGGCGATGCTATGCTCGGAGTTTCCCTGCGTGATCGAATCAGAAATGAGGAGATCCGTAGGAGAACCAGAGTGACTGACATAGCCCGCAGAATCGCTAAAATCAAGTGGCAGTGGGCGGGGCACATAGCTCGTAGAGCTGATGGCCGCTGGGGCAGGAAAGTTCTTGAGTGGCGACCACGAGCCGGAAGACGTAGCGAGGGCAGGCCTCCCACTAGGTGGACCGACGATCTGGTGAAGGTCGCGGGAGGTGCCTGGATGCGAGCGGCGCATGATCGGTCTGTGTGAAAATCCTTGGGTGAGGCCTTTGTCCAGCAGTGTACGTCTTTCGGCTGAAAAAGCTGAAAAGGGTTCTGAAAATCAGTGATTTAAGGTCATAGCAGACTTATCAACTCGGAAAGAGATCAACAGCTTATAGCCTTTCGCGCGCTGTTCATGTGCATTTTAAGTTCGATATCTATCTAAGATAAACTTCAGATATTCTTAATGAAATGAAAAAAAAAAAACAAAATACCCAACTGCGTAAAAATGAACAGAAAAGATAGAAACAAGACAACGGATAATGCAGTGTGATGCATCAATGACTAGTTCTTTTGTTAGTGATATGTATTTGATACCTTTTGGCGCAATCAGGTTAGAATTAAGTTAGTTTTCAGTTTTCAATCAGGGTTTTTGAAAGAAGAAAAATAATTAATTTTCGCACGACTCCAGAAAAAGCTTTCTTATAACTTTTTCCCTTAGAAACAAAAATCACAGTTTATTATTATGAAGGAACCTTCGGCGTATTTTTTTCGTGCTTATTTACAATTGACTAGCTTCTGCCCACGGCTTCGCCCACGTTTACCTATACAGGGTGAATTTGCAATCAGTGTCCAAAGTTTTAGGAGCGACTCAGAATCAGTAACCTATTCGATTTACGTAAAGAAAACAAAATTTTATTTTTAATATTTAATTGAATGTTTAATAAAAATGTTTTGTTTTTTTTTAAAGATTAGCCCCTCGTCGTACTAAGCTAAAGTATGCTTGTATCACGAGTGAGCTCACCACATCAGTCGAACGGCGCGCGGCGGCGGGGACCGAACCCGCGTTCCCCGGATCACGTCACGAGTCGGCCAGTCCGACCCCTTCACCGTTCATTATTTTTACCAGCTGCGCGCGGTTTCAAAATTGGCTTACGTGGATAATTTACTTCGTTCATAGAAAAAAACGTACACACAGCTAACTGAAAAACTTTATAGGCATAACCTTTAAAACTTAAGATATGGGCAATTGGGCACCGCCGAATTACTTTCCAATTTTTTGCGAAAAATACCACGATTAAAAATAATTAAGATAAGTGTTATAGAGCTTAGTAATAAAATTTGGATACTGTTTACAAAATCACCCTGTATTTTTTCGAGTGATTGACTGAAACTTTAAATATGGAGGGTATAAACTTATGAGAACACTAACAAACCCTAAAATAGACTTTGATTGGAGAATACAAAACTTTTTAGAAAGAACTTTTTTGAGCTTTGGGGCGAGGGAATTCATTTCCATAAATTTTGGGAGTCCCTCTGGCTATTTTTAAATAGTTAAGTTTCACAAGAGAATTAACGAACTAATGACGTCATAGGTTTGTTTCTTTTGCTCTATGGATTGATAGTGTCAGCACAATTCAACTAAACGGTCATTCTCACGATCAGGCGTTCTCAGCCTAATTACCATATCATTTTTGAAATTTGGCTTAATTGACTTAAATGCATTTAAATATAAAACACATGAAAAGTACGAATTTAACAATCATAAAGGCGTCAAATTATTCAATGCGGTTTTCGCGTAAATGAGATCCAAAAATTTTATGGTCACGGTAATTAGATAAGGCTAATACTTAATCTTACGGTAATTAGAAAAGATATGTAAAATAGCAAAAAAAAAACAACATCTTGCATTGATAAATTTGTACACAAATATATGTACATATAGCGTCATAAAAAATGCTGTAGGTACACTTAATAACCCTTTGCAAAAAGAAAAACATTAATTGCTTATTATTTATTGTATCAAGATATTTTCGGTATACTGCAAGAATCGAGGCTATAACAGGAACACTTAGTTTCAGCAAAAAGGGGTTATGGGTCACATTTCAAATGAGAGCATTTAGCTGAATCAAAATCTTAATCATCATTTATTTGATTTAAATGTGGTACAAACGATTTAACGTACAGATAATGGAACAGGAGGTCTCACAAATTATCAGATTAAATTGAATTTGTAATAATGACACTTCCAGCTCTGCATATCCCATGATTTGTCACCTCGATTCTTTTACAATAAGTTTTCAGATTGATGCTATTCGCTTTCTCCTGAGCCTGAATGCAGAATTCTCAGAATTTAGAAGGGATGCAGCAAATAGATTTCATGACGGTCTAGTCTTTGTTTGTAAGCTTTGCTTTTTGTTTGAATTTTCTACACCCTCTTTGACGTTTGGTATCACTTCAGTGGACTTTGTAAGCCAAGGTGCACAGCTCAAGGTTTTTAATACTTTATTTTGAAAACGTTAAAGTATTTCTACATTTGCGAGGCTGGGTCGATGCCATAATATGTCTACATAGTTCTTAGGATGCATTTGTATATAGTTTGTTCTCCAAGCTTCTTCTGCCCAGTATCGATCCATATCACGAAGTTTTTTCTATGCATAACAAAGCAGTTAGGATGGTACAAAGTGCCTATACACTCTTGTCTTGAAAAGTCCCATTATCTGTTGATTTATTCCCTTTTGTTCTTAATGTGATCACGCCAGGTAAGTGTTACTGTTGGACAATCTTATCTTCTTAGGGCAAAGGTAATATGGATAGATTTTAATGGTATTATATTAGAATTAATTAATGATTTAACATGTAAATATCAATGATATTAATAGTAAAAATAAGTATCTGGTACGAGACATGTTTCACGCAGGGGTGACATCTCCTGACCATCAACTGAGCAACTGAAGCTGAACATTAGTCATAAAATCGAATCTATTTCGAGGTTACTCTAACGAAAGCTTTTCAAAATTTTGGTGTCAGATTGGAAGAAAAGTCCGTAAAGTTGTTATGCGAAAGTCTAGGTATATTTCGTATTTTATCATCATATTTATTCAATCGTGAGTGCAATTTGTAGGTAATAATTTCATACAACGGTGATTATAAATATATGGTAATTAGTACATGGAAATTATAAAACGATAGTTTTTCTTCAAAATTTCCAAAATCTGCAGCGTATGCAAATACTGTGTTACTACAACGTATGAAGGCCAAAGTAATGATTCTATTTAAATTAACAACGTGGATCTACCTTCAAAAATCGAGTATAAAAATAAGGACATGGTAAATAGAAAAATTGAAAACCAAAGACATGGTAATTATACTCTTACGCAATTCATCGACGGTACGCCAACGCAATAGATGTCTACTTGCTAACAGGTCTTAGAACTAACTAAGGGCTCGCGCCACGCGCGTAAATGATGTGTCAAATATTATTATTTAGGCTTGTGTGCCCAAAAACAGAAAACGTCACGGGAATTAGGACTTTCGCTCGGACAAGCAGTTTATTAATTCTAATTATTTACAGAATGGTTCTATTGAATAGTTTTTTTGCTATGCATAAGACAATCTTTTGTACTCTTTAAAATGTTGAATGGAGTGAACCAAATCTTTACGACATAAAAATTACAGCCAACTTTTAACATCAAGTCGGTGTGCGGACGCGTCACGGTAATTAGAGAACAGAGGTTCATGAAATTAATTAAATCACAAATACTTCAAATAGAGGCCTATGATTTAATGCACAAATGGATAGGGTTGTTAAGTAACATATAAAAATACTTGCATGTCTCTAATTTGTCATTTTTAACGATTTAACAGCCCGGACACGCAAAAACTAGCTCATCTGAGAATGGCCGTAAAATAATCATATTTGATGTAGAACAGCTTTCCGCCCGCGGCTTAGCCCGCGTGAAATTTTATCTGTCACAGAAAAACGTAATCGCGTGCGTCCCTGATTTAAAAACCGTTATAAAAACTATCCTATATCCTTTCCCGGGACTCAATGCTCAAACTATCTTTATGCCAATTTTCATCAAAATCGGTTCAATAGTTTAGGCGTGAAAGCGACACAGACAGACAGACAGAGTTACTTTCGCATTTATATTATTAGTAAGGATATCTACTCGCTTATTCTAGGGTAACAAAAACAACAACTTCCAACAAATCACAGTAATTTATTACAACTATTCAACTTAATAGATATAACTGTACCCTGCGGGAAGGGTAGGGTACGGGAGTGGCGACACCACTTCAACGGGAGACGCGTAGGGGTACACCACATCTGTACCCATGCAAGGCAGGGTATTGCTGAGAAGGTTACTGACTACCAGCAGTTGGAGAGCATTGGCCAGGTTATTGGCAACAGTGCTATCCTGGATGATGGTAGTGGTAGCTGGAACGGTCACTGGAGCAGATAGGATGGTTTCCACGCCAGCTGGGAGTAGAGGAGAGTTCACGTAGACTTGGTTCTGGACTAAATCCACTGGCAAAACGTTTCCGACTGGTAGAACTCTGTTGAGGACTTGAGCTGACGCGGCCTGAACAAAAAAACAATGGTTAAACTTATTTTTAACATCAGGTCATTTAATCTCCACTGCAGGAGCACGACCCTCTCTAATTTACCAGCAAATGGAGGATTTGGCCTACACTCCCCACGCTGGCCAGACGGGTTGAGGAGGCTGAAGTTCGCATATTATTTTGTCCCTTAGTCGCTTACGACATCTACGGGAAAAGTGGGAGTGGTCTGATTCTACTCTGTCGGAACCAAATGGTAGCAAAGGGTGCCATAAAGGACCGACGACCTCATAAAGGTAGCAGGAAGGCGCTGGATGTAGGCCGCTACAAAGAGGCCTATGTTCAGCAGTAGACGTCCTGTGGCTGAAATGATGAAGACACTCTGAGTGTACCCTCTGGGATTCGAGCCCCGACCTCTATCTATCTATCCACTGGATCATAAAGGTGTTAGTAAATATAATACTTACATTGATAACAGCAACAACGAAAACAAGAGCGAAAGCTTTTGCGGCCATCTTGTTTTTTGATATTGAACTAGTAAATTCAACTAACTAATGATGTCCTACTTAGAAATAATAGTTTTATATACCAAATAATTATCGATTAAAAATATCTGATTGTTTTGTAAATAACAGTCACGTTGAAGAAACAGTATCAAGTTGGGACATAATTTGTGTAAGTTGATAAAAAAGGTATTTTATCGGTGTTTTACTAGGAATGTGCTAACTTTCATATTTAAGAAATAGAGTAGGTTATTTACGTTAGATTACATAATAATACAAGATTAATTAAGGCGATTAGAGTCCTCAATCCGCGCCAAATGGGCATTTTGTAAAGCCTACTCCTCTTTTACTGCTGGATAGAAATAGTTGAAAAAAATATATGTTATACAACAGTTCAAGGACTACATTTGTGACGTTTGAATTTTCGCTACGTCTCTTTGTTTTGGATTAAAAAAATAAATACGGGACATCGATTTTTTACTTAAATTCCCTACTCCTCCAAAACGGCTATGTTAATTTAAAAGATTTTTGCACGAATAGATTAGGAATTCTTTAATCTTTAAATGACACGTTGCGTTTTTCAATCGAACATTACTTTCATTCATAAATTTTACTTTTGATAAATTCCGAACGTTTTGCTGTTGAGGGGGCCTTCGCGGGGTGCGGGCGGCAGTCGGCCGCTGGCCTTCAGACGGGGAGGTTGTGTCACTCGCTGCAAACTGACATTAGCGATCAAAATGAATTTTTTCTTTGGCTGAGTTGCACCACCTGACGTGACCTTACTTTGACCGTAGCTTTGGCGATAACCGGTGTTTTTTGTATGGAGTTAGACAGACTTTTGACGCTTGTCAAAATTGAAGTAAGATGGTGCAACCCAGCTTTTGTTCGACAATAGATTTTATGTCAGAATTGTTCATAGAGTACGTGCAGTCAGATGATACAATTGAATTATGACGCGCTCAGACGCTATTTTCTACCTGAATAGAATCTATTAGTGTAAAAAAACTATAATTGACTCCAAAACAACTGCACTAGATAAATACAAGTAGAAAAATTATTACGTTATTTATTTACTAGGCCTTTGCAATCAGTATCTAAATTAGGAGCTAGTCAGAATCTGTAACTTAATCGATTTACGTGAAGAAAACAATTTATATTTTCAATATGTTTCTTCGCGAAAATACCACAATTAAAAATAACACCTGTAACGCCCCTGGGTCTGCGGGTGTCTATGGGCGACGGTAATCATTTACCAACAGGTGATCCGTTTGTTGGTTTGCCTCCTGTCACATTAAAAAAAATTAAGATAAAGTGGTATTGAATTGTTCTATAGAGCTTAAAAAATTTGGATACTGATTACAAAATTAGCCATTTTCGGAGTCGGTGGCAGCCTACCTTTTGGTGAGTCGTTTTGGAGTTGGTTTTAATTTTTAGTGAAATTAATCTATTTCATGCCTTTAGTAGACTATAGGTACTCAGTAGACCTTGTTGTTGCCACTGAAGGTGCATAGGTACACAGTACATTGATACCATATTTTTCATGTTAAGTGCAAATAAACTTCCCTAAATTACCAAACCATGAAACGTACCTATATTATTAAAAAGTTTCGCAGATAATAACTGAAATCCTCTTATAAGGTGATGAATTTTAAGAGCATGTCATGAAACCAAAATTATTAGCATACAAGAGCTTGTTTTAAAAAAAATATATTTATAAATTTATGATGGGGAATTTACTGCGGCGTAGTAGCAGAGATTTTCCGTTTGTAGATCGTAATAATTTCGAAGAATAGGGATGTTTCGTGGATAAAGCAAGAAAGTAGCAAGATTTTGAATTAGTCCGTCGGTGAACTTACCAAAAACAAACTCTAAATGTATTTTTCACATTTTTAAACTTATGAAAATTTAAAGAGATGAAGCGCACCAAAGTTCAGAAGATGAGGCACATGACGTCAAGGCATGCTTAAAAATGTGGCGATTTGTGTCGTCACGCGGAATTTCATCGCATCATATCTTCGTAATTACTTGTTTAATTGACAAATAAAAATATCCTGTGTCCAATATTTTTTGATAATGTAAAATTGACGGACCAAAAGTATTTTTTTAAGAAACTATTTTTTCCATAATCGAATAATTACAGTATTATTATTGAGTTGAAATCTCGCGTGACGTCACATTTGAGTAAAACTTCTACTCAAGCGTGGCGTATCGCGCCATTTCAACTCGATATAGCACTGTTATTATTTAATTATGAAAGAAAATAAAAAATATGAGTCTAATATTTTCTAATTATCTGTCTGACGGACAAATAATTGAAATTTTGTCATCTAGCCTAGTTTTGTCGTCAGGAAGTTGGTCTAACTAATTCAGCTTGCAAGATTCCACCCGAATAAACATTTATGTAATTACCTACCTACATACATCATAAATTGCAAGCTAAATAAAAGCTTGTAATAAAGTCGGGTTTGTTCAAATTTCGAGAACGACTGAACCCACAAAAGCATTAGAAAATTTACGAAAATAAAATAAAATTTTATCCCATACAAATGTTCATGGATTTTGTTATTTTTATTAAATACCTTTACGCCTGAGTTAAATGACACCGACATCAAGGTTCATCAATTTAAGTTTAAAATAATAGGCAGTAATGTATGAAGAAAGAGCTTCTATTCTGTATCTACCTATGCCCGTGTATTTTTGATCGGTGTCAAATCGGAGTTTTTGGTGCGGGGTACGCGGGTGTTGCTCGCGGCGTGAAGGTCAAACGCCCAAGGTCATTGAGGACTCTAATCGCCTTAAATCTTGTAAAAAGTATTTAAATATCTGTACCTACGCTAACTAATAATACAGCAAATTTTGGCGCTCTATTTAAGAAAGAAAGAAGAAATGTTTATTCAGTATCATCGACAAACACTTAACCTAAAACAATACTTAAAAAATATTTAACATGTAATGACTAGTTTTAAGATGATATTTATCCAAAATTGTGCAAATAAATAATATTTGATTTTGAATTTGACTAATCCTTCCTGTAACTCCTGTAAGTATTTAAAGATCTACAGTTTGGCATCCAATGAATTCCTGGGGACAGATTACTGTCTTGGAATCTGCATCAAAAATCTGAAGTAAAAAATTAAGAGTAGTTTGAAAAAAAAATCAACTTCTTTAAATGTTCAAAAAAGAAAGAATGTTCTTTCAATTGCAAAGAGACTCGATCTTTTAAGAATTTAGTGATACATTTTGTGAGTACGGAAAATTATTACATGATGCATTAAGTAGGTACCTACTATGCCTTCTGTAGGAATTACATGTACAATTGTGAATCAGGGATGTTATGGATATCCGTAACCGTAACCGAAACTTTCGGATATCTGAAATAAAAAAATATCCGAAACCGTAACCGTACCTAACCGATTCAAAAGTTTCGGATAGTTTCGGATATAGGCAACTTAAATTGTTTTTTGTATACCATTATAGGTAAAGGCCTGATTTAACTTAAAGCCACCTAGTATCAATTTTTATATATTTATTTCTTTTTATTCGATGTAAAGTGTCTGTTTGTTTGTTGATGTTGATGTAAAGTGTACGGCCATGAATGAACCGTATTGGACAACTATTGCAAATTGCATTCTAAAGCACAGATATCCGTAGCCGTAACCGAAACTTTCGGATATCCGGAATAAAAAAATATCCGTAACCGTAACCGAAACCGGTATAATATTATTCCTATATCTGTAACCGTATCCATAACCGAAACTACATATCCATAACATCCCTAGTGTGAATCTAGAAAAGATCTAGAAATTACCTCCTTTAATAGTCTTTTAATTCATTTTATTGCAGTATCCATGACAGTCAGCTGGCTTCCGGGTCAAAATACTCCTTTTTTTTGTTTTCATTGGATGCCAATCTGTACTTAGTATCTGGCTTTAAGTAGTAAGTTTCACAGGTGGAACTTGGAGGGTAAATGGTGCCTAGTTCATAGTGGTTTTAATGAGTTGCTTAGTTGGGATTAATCATGCAGTCCAGGCCGCTACCAACCGGGTAACATGAAAGCATTGGGGGAGGCCTATGTTCAGCAGTGGACCATGTCCTATGGCTGAGATGATGATGATGATGATGATGTAGACCAGGGTATATTTTACATAGAGTTAGGTCTAATCACGTTAGAGTTTTAATTACAAGTATTAAAATGGTTCTATAAAAGAAAAAAAATCCCGACAGCTCTCAGAATTGCTAAAATCAAGTGGCAGTGGGCGGGGCACATAGCTCGTAGAGACGATGGCCGTTGGGGCAGGAAAGTTCTCGAGTGGCGACCTGTGGGCTGGAAGACGTAGCGTGGGCAGGCTTCACTAGGTGGATCGACGATCAAGTGAAGGTCGTGGGAGGTGCCTGGATGCGGGCAGCGCAGGACCGGTCGTTATAGAAATCCTTGGGGGAGGCCTAGTCCAATTTTTTCTTATCTCAAGTTTTTCTTTTAAGAGAACTTTCAGGTTTTATATTAGTTTGAATTTTAACAAGATGTTAACAAATATCAATACAATTTTTCATCACGAATTAAAATAACACGTGAAATGGCCTATAGATTTAAAACAAAATAAAATAACATAGTGCCTTTGATCTTATTTGAATTCTAAAGATCTTATTTAAATCTAAAAGTTTTTCTTTCTCTAACCAACTCGGTTATTACCACACCTTCTCGTATTCTTGCTTAGTTTAAGGATATCTTTCCATTTTATCTTAACTCTGTGCATTCAATTTACAGTTAGACCTTTTTACTTGGGAAAAACGCTTTTTTGAACTATCAGAGTGTACACCTAGGTACAACTACGAGGAGAATTTTTTTTCTTCCAATTACTTATTGTAAAGAGTACGTAATAACATGCCATACAACACAACAAGCCCATGTTAACATAATATGCATATTATAATGGTATAGTGAAGTCAGTTTGATTATCATCATTAAATTTTTTAAATTTTCACACAAAATAAAATTACAAAAATCAGATTTGTATGAAAATTAAAATGATGATAATAATATCAATTTTCTAACTTCACCATACCATTTATATGCATAATATTATGTTAACATGGGCTAGTGTCGGCTCATAAACCCATTTACCTAACACCCTATATGAGTCTTTTCAGTGTATTTTGTTTTCAGTTAATTTTACGAAAGTATTTTTAAAATATTGTCTAAATACTTGTGTACAGTTTCATTGTGGTAGAGACAATAGGAAATTAATTCTTCATGGCCAAACAAGGCTCGCCCTTACCGGTTTTTATTCGACCGCGCCTGAAGGAGGGTTATGTTTATTTTAGTTTATTTTGATGACTTTTCTAAGAAGCTAGGTATTACCTATTTAATTTTTATAACAGTTCGTAGGTACATAGATTTACTTAAACTAGAACATAAGGTCAAGAAATATAGAAAGTACTGGTGAACATGTCTCATTGTAGAGAGGCATCAACTTTATTGGATACCTCATGTGTTGAAAGTAGATTTTTTAATAAATTAAAGAACGCTTTTGTTAAAAGTTTTATTAAACACAACAATAAATTAACAAATACCAATAAAATAACAAATAATGATGGTAACAAGTAAGCATTATAAAAAACATCTCATTCGACGTAACAGAATAACATAGCACGAACTGAACTAACTCTAGAAGAAGTCGCCCATCGAAAACAGATCCTTGCTATCTGACGTCATGAACGAAGAATACGGGCTTTGGAAGTCCTTCTTTGACGTCATCACTGACCCGTAAGGCGACGACAAGATCGGATCAGAGAAAGGTGAGGATGGACTCAATGCTTCGTACGGGGACATAAGAGAAAATCCATTCCTAGCACTTGACGTTGGCGGAGGAACAGACCCCATAAAAGGGTTTGAACTTGCAAATGATGAAGACCCAACGTAGTTTGAGTTTGGCATGCTCATTGAACTGTAGCTGGACGATGGATAGTTGTAGGTAGGAGCTGGCGGGCTATAGTTGGAAGTAGACTCATATGTATACTGATGTTGAGGTTGAACAGGAGTAGCTGGTACCGGCTGAGGCGGTGGGTGAGAGGCGTAAGACACTGAAACCGGCTGTACAGGTTCTGGTTCGTAAGAATAAGCAGAAACTGGTGGTTCTGGCGTGGACTCTTGAGGAGAACTAAGCAGATTGCTGACGATCAGCAGCTGCATTGCCATAGCTAGGTTATTGAGTAATGCCGTATCTACTGATGGAGAATTAACTGATGAAGTATCTGTAAGGGCAGCTAGTAAAGCATTTGCAGCCGGTGGTTGAGCCTTGGGAAGTGGAGTGCTATGAGCAGAAGAAAGTAATGTGGCTAAAGCAGCTAGAGATTGAAGATTTGGAGCTGGAGTAGTTTGTTTGCTGATGGTAACTGCTGGGAGAGGCTGTCTGGTGTTTATTGGAGGTGGGGAGGTTCCTAGACTGGAGAGGAGGTACTGTTTTAGGGCTGGATGAAGACTTATGTTGGCGGTGACGATCTGTAAAGAACAAAAGCATTTATCAGAATGAGAAATCCTTGGACGAGGCCTTTTGGTTTTGGTCTCAGTGGACGCCATTTGGCTGAAACAAACGAACATTTTGCAAGAAGAGTAGAAGTAGTTCTATTATGTAGATTCCTTTCCATTTGTGTGCCAACTAATTTGTCTATCCTCTTTACACTTATATTGAAAACGCACATGTGAGGATGGATGTTTGTTACTAATTTTCGCAAAAGTTACTGGAAGGAATTTGATGAAACTTTAAAAATTTAAAGTTCAGAATAGCAAGTGGCTATAATTTATTGAAGAAGCTAGAATAAAATAAAAGTAAGACATTTCTAAGTTTTTAGTATCTGGAATTTGAGAAGTCAAGTCAATAGATTAAAAGATAAAGAGAAGAAGGTATACCTGACAACCCATAGCTGCTATAAACAATATTACGAATATCCCGCCCATGATCCTCAAAGGTAAAATAATAATTGAAATGATAACATACCTTCTGTTACTGATATATTTTTTCTTATCTAATTGCTAGCTTTTTTGTAATCAGTCCAAATTATTACATAGGCAATTCTAGCAACTTATCAATTGTTTTGTAAAAATATTACATAAGTTTATGTATTCATGGTAATTGATTTGCTTATTATTGATCCATCTAAATCGGTCTATCACCGCAGCAATCAATATGCTTATCTACTTTATTTCGTACATTTTACATAGGGAATGATGGCTTTCCTTCTCAAACTTTCATTTCTTATTCATCCCATTAATTTTATGTAAAAGCAAAAAAATATCATATTTAGTCAATTGAATAGGTCATCTTCAAAGTAGGCCATGCTGACCTCTCATCATCATCATCAGGGTGGACCTACGACCTTATAAAGGTAGCAAGAAGGCGCTAGATGTGGAAATCGTTCAGCAGTGGACGTCATGTGGCTGAAATTATGATGAAATAGGAAAACCCCTAACTTTCCCCTTACTCTCCCCACACTGGTTAGACCGATCTAATATCGCGTCGATGTAGAGTCACCTTTTTAACATCAGGCCCGGGTAGTATATGGCCTATATTTTAAGGTGAACCGAGCTAAACGAGTCGAAATAAGAGTCAATTTTATTACAGTTTTTTTTTTAATTCGTGAGCAGATCCCCCGTTTCTGCCAATCTGGGCCTTCAGTCACGTTTGTCTGGAGGCTTTAAGGTGCCTACTGGAAAGCTCGAATAAGGCTCTCGAGCACTGTGCCGAGTTCAGCAAGCGATTGATTAATATTAACTGCTTGGAAAATCCACTCGATGGCTAGTAATCGACCAAATTGTTGAAGCTGAGTTTGTGATAGCAATACGATAGGTAGCGAGCTATATTTAACTTCAAGATAGCCTGTCTTTTAGTACAGACATCGGCACATAGCTAACCCCTAATTGCTGAACTGGGGCAGCAAGGTTCTGGAATGGAGGCCGCGTACCGGATAACGCAGCGTGGGACGTCCACCTACAAGGTGGACCGACGACATCGTAAAAGTAGCAGGAAGGCGCTGGACGCAGGCCGCTACCAATCGATCAACGTGGAAAGCATTGGGGGAGGCCTATGTTCAGCAGTGGACGTCCTACTATGGCTGAAATGATGAATTGCTGTTGCTTTAGTCTCAATGCATGTTGATTTCACCTTTAATTAAGTTTGCATTATTTTAGCAAGTGTCATTTTTGTAAGTTATTCTTGTGGACGCTACTATACAGGGTGGAAACGTTAAGTGATCTCACGCGATTATTTCTAAACTATACAAGATATCGAAAAACTGATTACTGATTCTGAAAGTGCTTCACAAGTTCTTTCAAACGGTACCAATAATAGGTTAAATAATAAACTGAATCTATCCGAAAATTCAATGTTTCCAGCTTCCATACATTTAGTACAGCCACAGTCATGGCACTCAAGTCTTGATAAATTATAGCAAGTAAAGCCTAAAACCAATGTTTTCGATGAATAATTTTAAATAGGAATGCAATTTACGAGTTCATTTCAAGTGTTTATTATTTAATAAAAAAAATAATACTTCTAATATTGTTTGGCTGGCATACATTTAGTATGGAGGCTGAAAACATTTAATTTTCGGATAGATCCAGTTAATTTTGTAACCTATTATTGGTACCGTTGGATATAGCTCGTGAAGCACTTTCAAGATCAGTAACCAGTTTTCCGATGTCTTGTATAGTTTAGAAATAATCGAATGAGATCACTTAACGTTTCCACCCTGTATAACCTTGTTGGTGATCCAATAACACATATTCACAAACGATGCTTGCTTAAGTGAAGCAGCAAATTGAATGCACAGCGCGGCAGCGTTGAACAGATCTCTGTGATTGGTTCGTGTGTCACCTTGTGCGTCCACGCGCACTGTGATACTTCATAGTAATGTTTGTGAATACGTTATTCTATTTCTCAAGTTATCCAAATATTTATTTTACTTTTCTCTCAGCAAGCAATAAGGATTTTTCAAATTCTGTATTCAGTGTAACATCTTTCCCTAGAGGATGATATTATTTGCATTTTTATTGTTATTCCAAGAAAATGAGTACGTTGAGGAAAATTATTTATTTTGCGCTACTCAGTGGAGGATTTTGGGGTATTGTACTTCCGATTTTTCCGGAAATAATAACGTAGGGAACCTTCTTAAGTAGGTAGTTGATTGATCGATAAATAAATAAAGTCAAAGTCAAAGTATTTATTTGCAAAGAATAGGTACAATGGTTTAGGTGTTAAATTTAGGTAAAGTGCTACTATTCTGCTTAACAATATCAGCATATTATAGGGTTTTCTAAGTTTTTATCTAAAACATTTATTATTATACATAAGTTGTTAGAGTTTTCTCATAAGCTGGGATGCCACGATAGGTAGCCTAATGATGAAGGGTTCGAACTGGCCGACTTGTGATCCGAGGAACGCGGGTTCGATCCCCGCCGCCGCTCGACTATTGTGGTAAACATAGAACCATACATACCACCTCTGTAACATTATGGATGTAATAAAGAATTGAGTATTGAGTATTAAACACACTCTTAACACAATCATATTTAGCTTACCACGAGAAGTTATCGGGATTATTAGTATTCTTTTAAAATACTCGTATCAATCCATCTCATTATTTTCCACATTCTCTCTCATCTTTTAATGGTTTCTACAGACTCGCACTGTATGATAGTTATGAGATCTCATGTAGAGCCAAGCTTCTAACTCTACACGAGCTAACTGTAAAAGCTCTAACTTAACAATTATGATAATATTATTATAATACTAGATTTTGCCCGCGGCTTCAGCCGCGTGAAATTTCGTTTGTCACAGATCGTCATAAATTATAGCCTATATGTTATTCTGGGGTATAAACAATAATACTGTAAAGTTAGTAGTTTTTGCGTGAAAGAGTAACAAACATCCAGACATCCTGACATCCAGACTTCCAAACATTCGCATTTATAATATTAGTAAGATTATAATATTAGTAAGATAGTAAGAAGTAGGATTAAAATTAGTATTTGAGTTCCTAAAAGTTTTTTACAAATCGTATTAGATGATTTTTTAACCACAATAAAAGTATACAAAAAGTGGTCGGGTTTACATTCAATATAATTTAATCCTACCTAGGTAGGTAGGTAAGGTTAAAAATCACAAGTATGGTATGATAAAAATACGTTATTGTACCTACTTGGAAGAATATTTAAAAAGGATTTAAAGAACACAGGTATATTGTTTAAATAATAATGACACATTGATTTCAACTTAACAGGTATTTAATAAATAGCATAAATAAATAAATAACCAAACTAAACTACATCACAACCGGCCCCCTACAGCCGCAATCGCATCCGAATCCGCCCAGCACTGCCAAAAGATCTGTGTACTTCCTATTTACACTAACATTAGGGGGTACCCTAGAAATAGTGTTAGGTACACTAGACTGGATTATGTTAGAAACAGCGCTAGGGGACACGTAGGACTTTGAGTATCCGCTAGGGGTCAAGTTGACACTGGAGCAGACGGGACATTGACACAGAGAATTCTTGATGTCACTGATCAAAGGGCTGGCCATTTGACCGAAGGTGGGCTTCCGTAGGCAGCTTTGGGAGAACCTGTAAAGAAAACAATGTGTTTTATTCAGTTTTTTTTGCAAAATTTGGCACTTACTAATGTCAGAAAGAGTTTTTTTACTATTCCACAAATGAAATTGAATAGGCCAAAGATGGAAGCGAGCTTTACCCGGAATCCTTATCCACAGTGGAAAGGGTATCTTACCACTAACTGCCGGAACACAAAATTGCTGTTCATCGGGTTTGAAGCAGGCCAAAGCAGTTAGAGTAAAATAACCAGTTCTTCTATGGTTAATGATTCCGGGTGAAGCTCAACTTGATCACTTTCCATCAGTTGAGGTGCAAGCCAAGAACTTCCTTATAGATAGAATAAAACTCCTTAGTACGCAGAACTGACGGCCGATGGGGCAGCAAGGTTCTGGAGTGGGGGCAGCGTATCGGAAAACGCAGCATGGGACGATCAGCCACAAGGTGGACCGACGACATCATAAAGGTAGCAGGAAGGCGCTGGACGCTACCTACTGGTCAACATGGAAGTCATTGGGGGAGGTCTATGTTCAGTGTACCTACCATGAGTTTACGATAAGTGTGCTCGCTAGCGAGTACGTCAAAAATCACTATGAAGATTTTGTTTCTTGAAAGTAGCCGCTTGGGGCGCTGAACAATATGTCAAACAAGTAATGTCATTTTTTTACGCAGTCGCTAGCGAGCACACCTAACGTAAACTCATGGTAAGCACACAGCTGTGGACGTCCTATAGCTGAAATGATGATGAAAACTCCTTACCTGTCAAAAATGACGTTTTGAATGGCCGTGGCGAGGTTTTTGCAAAGGACATCGTTGTCAGCTGTTGACAGGGGGGGTATTTGGGGGGAGGGGCCGGCGTACCGCTCGATGACAGCCTCGGAGTAGACTTGAGGATAGTTGTAGGGCTGGACGTAGCGTTGGCATGATATGCTCTGGAAAAAGAAGGGTGGATAGATAAAACACCATTGATTGTACACCACACAAGAAAAAGAAAGAAATATACAAAAGATACTCTATACCGCTACCAACCGGGTAATGTGGAAATCATTGGGGGAGGCCTATGTTCAGCAATCGACGTCCTGTGGCTGAAATGATGATGATGATGACTCTATACTTATCGTAATTATTTAAAATGTTGTTATAGAGAAACATAGATGACCAAATTCAGGAGCTACTCGTACTTTTGAGTCAATGGTTAAATAATTTGTGCCAGTTTTCATCACAAATTACATGATCCTATTTGACACCAAAAAGCCTCAAGAGGATTCGAACCCACAACTTTTTTGCTTGAGGCAAACACCAAGCTCATCTTGGAAGATCTACGATCAATTTAATTTTAGTTTTAGTATAAAATGATTTAAGTGCATAAAACTTACTTTTATAATGATAGCCACAACAAAAAGCTTGGAAATCATTTTAATACTTAATTTATTTACCAAATTAATAATTAATATCAATAACTTAAATTTTGTGATCTTCTGATGTCTTCCGATAACTTTACACCTGTTTTATATGAGATTGATAAAGAAAATTAACACTTACATAAGATATTTATCAATATTCGTGTCTTATCTATGGGAACAAAACCTTTGTATTACTGACATGGAGGTCTGAGAAGTATAGCTTTCGCCATGTTTGATAGTATATCTATTAGGCCTATGAAATTAGTTACTGATTATGCTGACGGTGAAACGCAACTGCAACGAAACTGCAACTTTCTGATGAACTGAAACTGAAAGTTTCAAACTGGTTGCGTCATGACTGTGTGGTCTCTCAACGGACGCTATGGCAGAAACTTAGATGCAACTCAAAAGTAACTAGCAGTTGCAGTTTCGTTGCAGTTGCGTTTCACCGTCTGTTCTGGGCCTAAGTGTTGAGAATTCTTTTGATTTGTAATACTTTTGGTTGCAATCATAAATTATTGGTAACTGAAACGATCTGACACTGTCTAGGTTGTCTGGAAGAGGCCGCTTTGAAGCGATAAGACTGCCTAATTGTTACGTATCTTTTGTTTTTCTTTTCTTTTCTTGTCAAGTTTTGTGTGGTTTACAATACTAACTGACAATAGTGACTGAGTTTCTTGCGCTGCTTCTTCTCAGCACTGGCCCATTTATTGTCCTGAAGCAGTGGTAGGGTTAATACTGGGACGTGTAAAAGTGCTTTTTAAAAGCCTACGTGCATAAAAGAGTTTTATGAGTTTTACAATAAAGTGTGTTCTATCTATCTACAGTTCGCTCCAAAGACCTCATCAAGAAGTCTTAATGAGCCACTCTATTTCAACTTATGAAATTGGGATGCGTAGGGAAATACGGTTGTTGAAGTGACGAGAGTGCATGAACTTTACCTGCCTAGTTCGTACAGCATTTTCTGTGATAAAGAAGAAGGTTGGGCAGCAAGGTTCTGGAGTGGAGACCACGTACCGGAAAACGCAGCGTGGGACGTCCACCCACAAGACGACCTAAAATGCCATAAAGGTAGCAGGAAGGCGCTGCAGGCCACTACAAATATGGCAACATGTAAATCATTGGGGGAGGCTTATGTTCAGCAGTGGACGTCCTATGACTGAATTACTGAAATGATGATGATGATGTTTCTTCTGCCACCTGTTCTCAGCACCAACCACTCTACCTTTTTCGATCGCAGTTTCAACCAAAATGAGTGGTTTAAAGTTACGTATGTATTATAGGTTGCCTGTCATAGTAGACAAACTAATATTAAATAACTATTTTCTAGAAAGCAATACAGTTTATAGATAGCCTGTAAAACATACCTGCAATGCTTCTTGCAATTAATTATGACATATAAGCTATATAAACTAAGTCAGTAGGTCATTGATTGGTTTTTTGTCAACATGGCGGCAAAACTGGGGGTCTTGGTGCTGTCTATTTTAATTTGTAAGGTAATGGAAAGAATAGACGTTTTGCTTATTGATTTGTAATTTGCATATCTACTTGTATATTCATGGTTTTGAAATGATTTTTACGGTTTCATTATTAAGAGAAATTATTTTTCCCATGTCACATTTTATCTCCATCTAAACTTAACTATAGGTCTAGCTTTACTCAGTCAGTACCTGAGGTATGGGAGAGGCACGGGAGGGTGTTTTTGTGACGTCAAACGTCAGCGAAACTTCAGATCTTCTTCAGATTTATATGCTCTGTCACGTTTTAAATGTCAATGTTACCCCTTCTGCAGCTCTCATACATCAGGCACTGATTTAGATAAGTGTTAAACCTATTTATTTGTATCTATCACCATAATTAAACCTTGATTTCTCTTTTCAGATCCATTCCCAGTCGGTTGAAGTGAATACGAATGTGGATTATTTCCAATTTGCTTTACCACCCACTCAACTAGTATCTCCACCATCACCAGTAATTCTACCACCGCTCCCTCAAATATCATATCCACCTCAGTACATACCAGCACCACTACCTCCGCCACAAGTGGTAATACCCCCTCAACCTTGTCAACAACCTACAATAACGCTACCACCCCCTACTTCTTCTCCTCAGCCAATTTTCTTACCCAATCCTATCCCACCACCCGTAGTTACCTTCCCAGCTCAACCTTCATTCCCAACGATCGAAATCCAAGAGGAATTCTCTATCAATGTACCCCCAACCCCTACATTAACTCTACCACCTCCTGCTCCTATTCCTCAACCAGTATTTTTCCCACCTCCGACCCCAATTACCTTCCCAGGTCAACCTCCATTCATCCCCCCTATCAATGTACCCCCAACGATCGAAATCCAAGAGCAAGTCTCTATCAATGTACCCCCTTCGCCACCTAAACTCACTTTACCCCCTGTCCCTGTTACTATCCCTCAACCGGTAGTTCTACCCCCTCCACAGGTAGTTTTACCCCCTTCTCAGGTAGTTCTACCCCCACCACAGGTAGTTTTACCCCCACCACAGGTAGTAGTACCCCCTCCTCAAATCCCTCTGATTACAACTACAGTGGTAGACAATTCTTTGGCCAACAAATTGGCCAATCTTCTTCAACTCTACATTGTCAGTAAAACAATTGATTCCAACATTAATCCGTACTGTTCTTCTCCATTCCTCAGTAACATAGCACCTTTATACGACGCTATAGGAGCTATAGGAACTACTTCATATCAAGTGACACCTTGTGATTTATCACCGTTGTACGCTCCGTATGGAGTAGCAGATATTTCTGTGCCTGTTTTTGGAACAGATATTTATGGAACAGTGACTGAGGTGTTCCCTGCAAATATCGGCGCGGTATCAGAAGTGATATCACCTTTTGGAGACTACTACACATATCCTGTGGGAACAGAAATATTAGTACCAGGTCCTCTAGGTTACTATCCACAGATTCTTGAACCACTACCAACGTTGGTAGATCAACTTGTGTATTATTAGTTTGTTTTTGTGAAATAAAATAAATATTTACTTTAATGTGTGTTTCATTATTACTGAAATTCCTTGTACAAAAATACAAAGGAGCTTAGTAGTCCTTTTGTATTATTTAATAGTGACTGAGTTTCTTACGCTGCTTCTTCTCAGTACTGGCCCATTTATTTTCCCAAAGCTGTGGTTGGGTTAAAGTTATACTAGTACGTATAAAAGCGCTTTTTAAAAGCCTAAAAATACGAATTTAGTTTTTTAGGAAAAAACTTTCTTATCCATAAATTACGTGAGCTGGATTTCCTCATGGTTCATTTTAAAGTTACACATAAAATGAAATTACAAACTCTAGATTATTTATTCTTTATTACATTACACAATAAATATTACAATACTAACAATATTACAAATAATTCAACACACCAGGGGAAGAAGAGAGAGCGCTTGCAAGACTGGAAATAAGACTAGGGTTGTTTAACAAACTTGAGTAAATGTTTTGAGGGAGAACGCTAGGGGAAACAACGCTAGGGGAAACAACGCTAGGGGAAATGACGCTAGGGGAAACAACGCTAGGAACTCCTGCGAAGGGATTCGCACATCCACAGGACAGCGTAGGAGATGTGAACAGCTCGTTAATTATTGGTGCAGCCATCTGCAAAGCCAGTTCTGATCCTCCGTTACTATTCTGCAGTAAGTTTGCCACGATCATGAGCTGTAATGTATTTGCTAGGTTCTTGCAAGCCGTAGGGGAGCAGTCAGTTATGATAGTGGTAGAGCTAGGGGAGGGGATGCCAGGAGAGTAGGGGACGAATGTGTTGTAGGGGGATTCTACTAGGGGATATGGGGACGAAACTTGAGGGCCGATGATGTTCCTTGGCTGCTCTATTTGTCTGGTCAGATATTGTGAAAGCACCTGGAAAAAAGAGAAATATAAATAAACTATAGCTTCACTTGACCTTCACTGGTTGGGTTTTTATTGGCGGTCGAGCTGTAGATCCTGGCTACACAGGAGTTGCAGCGGTGGGAACGAGAGGTGGGAATAGTCCCGTTACAGCTTCAGATGACTGATTTAAAGAAGTAAAATGCTTTTAATGTGACATTACGAATAAAATACATTTGAAAAAGATTTAATTAAAACATAGATTTAGCTTTTAGAAAATTTTAAGCACTCTTAAGATTTTACTTTAATAATTATTTATAAGACATTAATAAAATTACAAGAAAGAAAATTTTTAAATTCTTAGAAAAAAATATCTTTAATATTTTTACCTGGCTAAATAAAGTAAAACATGAAATAATTAGTAGAAACTTTGCCATCATTGAAAAAATAAGTTTACTTTATTAAAATAAAACTTTTAGATGAGACCTTAATGAGAGATCGGAGTATTTAAATAAAATGAAAAGCTTGTACTGATATTTATCCAATGGTTATCATTTTTATCTGTAAGTTATGTCATTTATTTATTAGATAACAATGTTGACCAACATAACGTATCTAATATCTGTATGACATAATTATTTGAAACTAATCAATGACCATGGAGATATTTTATAAGCATGGACCCTTTCAATCATCTGTGTCTCCCACCATCCAACGGTACATAGCTACATAATGCAGCAAGCTTCTAATCTGTGGAGGTCACGTGCCGGAAAACGCAGCGGGCGACGTCCTCCCACAAGGTGGACCGACGACTTCATAAAGGTAGCAGGAAGGCGCTGGATACAGGCCACTACCAACCGTGCGATGTGGAAATAATTGGAGGAGGCCTATGTTCAGCAGTGGACGTCCTGTGGCTGAATGATGACGATGATGATGAAAGTAGAAAAGCTCGCGCTTCTGCAGTGAAAACTAAATGACTACTTAGTGATACTCACAACTTTTTTAAGAGTTTTAAATTGATCGGGGGAACTGCAGTGTTTATTAGCTGAAATGAAATAGGTACCTACAACTGAAATTAATTGCTGGACATAAAACATGGAGCTTTAAGCTACGAAAGTATTGCTAAAGGAGTAGAGATTAAGAGACAAAAGTGGAACACTAAACAGTTGCATTATTTATTTGCCATTGTAGTAGCATACATAAATGGTAATTTTGAGTGTCATATTCTACCTTTTGTAAGTATGTAGTACTTACCTACTTCAAATTCAAATTATTGTATTGCACGTCACGCGTAAGGATTGACAGAAAACATTATCATTAGTTGTACATGTGGCGCCCCGTAAAGGCGTTGCAAAAACCTACTTAGGTGCTTCATTAATAAAATTTCCATGGAAAATTCTGTAGCTTCGTCGAGGAAACTGTCTGATTACGGCATTACATTCGTGCCACGTACATCTTCGTTACACAAACTGAATTAGGTCAACGTTGCTGTAATGCACATGCATTCAGTAGGTCCACTGACCCAAAGAATACTCATACTCCAAGAGCACTGACCTCAAACGAGTGTCCATGGAACTAAAATTAGTGATTTTCTTTCTCGCTTACTCCTATGGTTACTCCCGTAAAAATTAGTTCTCGGGACACTCGTAGTGGCGCTTCAAATTGGCACACAAAATTAACTGTTGTATGAGACAGTCTGTCCAGTGTGTACCTATACATAGAGGTCAATAAGAGGTCTGGCTAGGTTGCACCAACTTTAACAGTAACTATAAAGATAACACGGTCTTTTTTGTATGGAGTTGGACGTTTGTTAAAGTTAAGTGAGATGGTGGAACCCAGCCTAAGTTAGTTTATTAATTTTAATTTGAACATCTTTTTTGAGCTGATGGCCGCTGGGGCAGAAAACTTCTCGAGTGGCGACCACGGGCTGGAAGACGTAGCGAGGGCTGACCCCCACAGCCCCACTACTTAAGTGGGCCATTTTGGAACTGGTCGCTCTTCTGAAAGTTAATTTTGATTAACTATACCTAAGTAGGTACCTATTACGTAATTAAAAAAAAAGTTATGTAATGAAAAAATAATTGAAATTGATGCGGTGCTACTATGCTCCACTTAATTGTGACATGAATTTTACTAATAAACCATTTCTCTGATGAAATTACGTTCTATTGATATGAAAAATGTATTTATAGAGGCTAAATAAATTCATTTAGATGTTTTTTCCTAGTTTTAACATTTACAAAATGTGTAAAACCATTTGTTTTTTCGTCGCAGTGGTATTTGTTTGCGTAAGTTTTTACTTTAAAAAGTTTTTATTGAAATAATGACTTACTTAACTAATGTTATCAAAAATTAGTTACGTCATGAATTGATAAAGAAATCATGATGAAATTATTTTTATGCATTTAGACAGTGTGAAAATTGTTATCAGATCGATTTCATAATCGCAACGGTTGATGTAGGTGCATGTGTTAGGTAAAATGTAGGTTTAACGATTGAAAGAATCGATAAGAATATCATATTGCTTTACTGGGCATTGATTGTGTAAATTTAAAACAGATTTTTATTATTAAGACAAGCTTTTGCCCACGTCTTCGTCCGCGTGAAATCAAATTTGTCACAGTATAGTTATTCTGATGTATAAACAACAATACTTACTGTAGTTTCGTCAAAATCCGTTCAGTAATTTTTGTGAAAGAGTAACATGTTATACTTAATACACCTTTTCGCATTTAAAAAGTAGGATTGTAAGTGCCCCCTACTTCGGTATATTAAGGCTCTTACGACTTTAACATTTTATTTAAAAATAACCAAGCATGATATCAGTATGAAAGCTTTTGTATGCTAAACTTTGGTCTTTTGACAGTAAGTTAATACATAATTTATAGTTATATAGTTTGAACTTTTTTTTATATTAATTGTTCTGCGGACCTCTTGTTTGGATCCTGTTTCGTGACAAAATTTTGCTCTGTTTCTAAGTTCGTGAACTCATGTCCCCTATTTCGGGATAAGGTTTTATGCATACAGTTAGGATATTTTAATAATGATTAAGGGTTTAATAAATTTAAAAACGATAATAAAAATTTAGAATAAAATAATTATGTGAAATTGATGATATTACTTACCTGAAATATTCATAAGAAATAATGTGTCTAGTATAATATTTTGATTTGTTAATTCTAACAATATGTGAAAATATTTATATAACCATTAGAAATGTAGGGGGGGGGGGGGGGAACTTAACCCCCCCCCCCCTCGTACCCATAAAATTTAGATTTGTTATTTCTAGCGATATGTGAAAATGTTTATATTAACCATTAGAAATGTGGGGGGGACTTACCCCCCCCCCCTCCCCCTTCGTACCCATAAAATTTTGATTTGTAAACCCCCCCCCCCCTTCTCCCCATAATCCCACCCCTGGAGCTGTTTCAAGCGAGGGTAGCCCCCCCCCCCCCCCCCCCCCCCCTGAAAATAACCCCAGATACGCCAATGACTCATAATAATAAGTAATTAATTAATTTCTTAGGTAGGTAAGTATTAAAAACTAAAAAATATTATGTCGATTTTTTTGATGGTGTGTGTCATAAAAGTACCTAACACCATACATTTATATATCACGAACTTGGAAAAAAGTAACAATAATACGGTTCCTTGTTTCGTGATACTGATTATTCCAAATTCCCTAAGTAAAATTCAAGGATTTTTGTCAAAATGTGTCAATTAACTATTATCTATCCCATATACAATACAAATAAACAAAGATAAATAAAACAAATCGAAATAAAACCAAAATTATGCTGGTACTACTTATGCTAATTTATCTTAAAATTGGTCATATATGTGAACTTCAAACTCGTGTCATATAAATTCTAGTGAACGAAACATATACCGAATTTAGGTCATGAGAAACTTAAA
This sequence comes from Ostrinia nubilalis, assembly GCF_963855985.1. NCBI lineage: Eukaryota > Metazoa > Arthropoda > Insecta > Lepidoptera > Crambidae > Ostrinia > Ostrinia nubilalis. The sequence goes on along the minus strand of NC_087114.1, from coordinate 6,702,177 downwards.
TAAATGCATTATTTGTTTCATAACTTACATTTAAATTATTATAAATAATTATTTAAAAACTAAGCATCAAAATGTTATCCATAATATCCTTGAATCGGTAGTGTCACGAAATAGGGGACACCCGAAAAATAATATGTACTCTATTTCGTGAGTCAATTAATCGCAATTTTAAAGGAATTCTTCGTTTTCATATAACTTTTTTCTAAGCCAAATCAATTGTCAAGGAACACATGAAACCACTATTACAAGTTTTATTTAAATGGACGTTCCTTCGCCTTTTTATAAGCTTAAGAAGTTGGAGCGCTAACCTTATGGTGAGAGCAACCTTTGCAAGCCGCATGGCTGTTTTTGGCTCTCTGAGAGTTTGAAGCTTCGTATTGCTCTCATTTTTGGCGCCACAATGTTGGTACTTGGTTTTTTAGATAGCTTAAATAATAGAGTTTTTGTAGTAATGAAGAATTTTTATAAATAATATTCCATTTGCTTATTATTTGAGCTAGAAAAAAAACTTACGAACTTACGTACTATCACGAACTAGTAGCCGTTTACCTTAAGACCTACGTTTTTAAATTATTTTTGATTTCTTGTGTCGATAGTGTAGGGGTGACTTAAAATTTAAAACACAGAATCATCATTATTTTTTAGACGATAGGACAACACAATCATTTCTGTGCAACACTCATCTGGGAAATGTACCTGGGACTTCTAGATATAATTGAGAGAACTTACTAACCACAAGACCATGTTACTTGAAGTTTTAAGTTATCTCTGAATAAAATAAATCCCTATTTCCCAGGCTGCATCATCAAGGAGGCTTCCAGCAGCGCCCATACCACCACCATGCCCTCAGAAAAGCGTCCTCGCTACCATCAACGACCTTTTAGCACTATCCAACGCCCTAGAAGACCAGCCTAGCGGTTGTGGCTGTACGAAGAAGATTCCTTCGTCTTGCGGCTGTCAAAAATCCTGCAGCTGTCAAAATAATCCATCATACATCGACGTCATTTTACCGCCTGCTGCAGCGGAACTGCCCTGTGGTTTAGGATATTTGCCCTCATCAGCTCCATTAGTAGCGTATGCGTATGGATGCACAAATGCATGCGATGCCTGCGTACCAGTGACGTCACCCTACAGTTGTACATGCATTGCCACTCCAATACCTGCCGAAATTAGGGCATTAGCTAAGCCTGTTATATTGTAATTTATTGTTAAAAACTTATCTGTTGTTGTTTTTAAATAAATAAATAATTTTATTTTTGTTGCTTTTATGATTTAAAATGCAGACTGTATATTATGTACTTTCTTTGTCTTCAGTCATTATTACAATCAGAAAAAACAAAACGTCAGCTGTCAAACTTATTTCTGTCAAATCCTTGCTCCCTCAGAGGCCGGAGTTTTTCCAAAAAACTTAAATAATTTCTCTAAATTATAACATAAAACCTCCAAGATGGTTGAAGCACAAAAATATAGGATTGAGCAAGAAATGACCAATATGGTCAATGAGCTGGACAAAAGTTATTTGCGAAAAATGCAGGTAAGTTTTGAGGTTATGATCTCATGGCTTATGCAATAATTTAAATTAACTTTGATAAGCATTAGAAATAGGGCACAATGCTCGATAAATACCTTATTATACTATATAAATATATCTATAATTTTATAGAATATTTTTACAATTCATTTGTAATTTTATTTCCACAAAATATTTTAAAGTTGATATTAACACTTCCTGAAACATCTAAACTACACAATACAACTACTACAATGACTAAAAATCTGTGTATTTTGTATAAAAAATATCACACAAATAAGATGCCAAGATGTCTAAAATCTAAACGCTTAGGCCCAGAACAGACGGTGAAACGCAACTGCAACGAAACTGTAACTGCTAGTTACTTTTGAGTTGCATCTAAGTTTCTGCCATAGCGTCCGTTGAGAGACCACACAGGACGCGGCCAGTTTGAAACTTTCAGTTTCAGTTTCATTCATAAGAATCATCAGAAAGTTGCAATTACGTTTCACCGTCTGTTCTGGGCCTTACAATGACCATTAAAGTTATGACAGATGTTATCGTCCTCATCAGGTCATCTAGTCTCCACTGCAGGAGCACGACCCTCTCTAATTCACCAGAGGCAAATAGAGGATTTGGCCTGCACTCCCCACGCTGGCCAGACGGGTTGGGGAGGCGTATCAGAACATAACAATATGACCTATAAGATTTTAAACTTTCGCGTTCCATTTCAACTAAAATAGTAAGATACGGGTCTTACTATTTTAGTCTGCTTGTGACCACAGCTGCAGCATCGCAGCCGAAACATCAAGCTGTGAGCACATAATGTAACTCATTAATAAACGTCACGTTAAGACCCGTGTCTTACTATAACATGACCTATTAATGTCATTTCCAGGGAGACATGCATCGTTGTGCAGCGAAGTGCTGTGACGACACGCAGACATCGTTGGAAAGAGTGCACGGCTGCATCGAGAACTGTACCACACCGTTGAATCAGGCCAATAACTATGTTCAGGTAAGACGTTACATTTACAACATTTTATTGAAGTTCTGTCTATTGAATGTAGTTAGATACTTTTGTTAACTCTTACATCAATATTAATCCAAGATATTGGGTCATTTAAATGCCTTTAAGAGCCTATTTGCTTAAAATAAATGACTAATAAAAAAAAACTTATGAATTGAGAACAATGACTGGAAGTTAATGATACTTTAAGTTTATTAATTTAAGTGAACTTAATGGATTTCACTGCCACTTAGCGAAATATCTGAAAAAATATTGTCACTTAATTTTCAGGGGGAAATAAATCATCTACAAAACAGACTTCAGAGGTGTGTCATGGACTGTAATGATGCGGCCAGGGATCGATTGGGACCTGATCCTAGTCAGGAAACGGTAAGTTACAATGAATAGGTTAGATGTCAATAGTTTTAATTTAAAAGACAGTAACAAAAAATTAAAAATATTACATTGACTTGAAATGTTGCATGTAAGATTGGGTTCACCAAAATAGTCTAAAAAAGTTGATCTGTCTGAAAAAGTCGGCCATTTGGTGTGTGTGTGTTCGAAACAGACTACTATTCCGGTTCGATTCCCGCACAGTATAAACATTTATGTGCATGAAGAACATATTTGTTTGTATTGGACTGGGTGTTTTCTATGTATGTATGTATTTACAAAAAAAAGTATTTAAGTATGTTTATATCCGTTGTCTAGTAACCATAGTACAAGCTTTGCTTAGTTTGGGGCTAGAAGCGCAGTGTAAAATGTCCAAGGATATTATTTTTTACTAGCTATCCGCCCGCGGCTTCGCTCGCGTGGAATTTTGTCTGTCACAGAAAAACAATATCGCGCGCGTATTTGCTCACCGTTTAGACCTACCCTGGACTACGACAAACATTTTAAAACCAAAATCAGCTCAATCGGCCCAGCCGTTCTCGAGTTTTAATCAGACTAACGAACATCAATTCATTTTTATTTATATAGATAGATTTATTTGATGCTGACAACTCTTTCTGCTATCAGCTAGCTTTTTCATACAACTCCATCTTGCATTCATATCAGTCTGTCACAGAAAGATTCGTAATTGAAGATTAAAACTATCCTTACTTTTCCTTAAATGTATGTACGTAATGTACTGAATAAAATTTGAAATTATATCTATTTCAAATTTTATTCAGTACATCCTATATTTTTTCTTTCAGGTGGACAAAGCAACGATAGATTTCGAAAAGTGTGCAGTAAGATGTGTCGACAAACACATGGCGATCATTCCTAGCATGATGAAGACAATGAAGAAAGTCCTGGCCAGCGGCAAACCTCCACCACCGAAGAACGAATGATTATACTTGTATAAGGTAGATTACTGACCTCATTACCTTATTGTAAGGTACAAAACTATTTTCAACTTGCTATGGATATAATTTTAGTCGAATAATGAACAGTTTTTGTATTCAAACCAATGCATTTATTGATGCATTTCCACTAAGTAATAAAACCTAATCACAATTTTTTTTATGAAATAACAGATAATTGACGTAAATCTGTATTAATTTCTAGCTATAAACCTTTTATGAACCGATTAGTTCTAAACTTTATTTTAAGTAAAAGGCCTAAATATTGAAATTTGAATTTGTCTTAAAAATTATAGTATGAAGAGAGATTTGTCTCATATTTGGGGAATGTACTATATATGAGTAGTCTTACGCCCGTATTCACAAACATTACTATGAGGTCTCACAGTGCGCGTGGACGCACAAGGTCACACGCAAACCAATCACAGAGCTCTATTCAACGCTGTGCGTTCGATTTGCTGTGTCACTTAAGCAAACATCATTTGTAAATACAAGTGTTAATTTATTTTAAAAGGATGCCAACGATTTGAATTTCACCCTGTATTTTTGTAAAACTTAAAATAGTGTCATAATAGGTATCTTATATTCATAAAAACAAACCTATTTTCTGAATCATACAAAAATCGAAATATTTTGTAGTTATGAAAAGTTTAGTTATTGAATGTTATGAATTTTAGTATCACAAAAACATTGTTGATTTTTTTATTCGAGTCAGTATCACTTTATTTAATTAACTTTACCTTCATCATGATTGGTCATTGAAGGTCATAGCACACTTATCAACCCGGAAAGGGATCAACACCGTATCGCCTTAACGAGGCGTTTACGTTACGGTGCGGATAAGTGTGCGTTGAAGCAGAGTAAATACAAATGAGTAGGTCATCTTCATAGAAACGCCCGAGCGCGGGTTGTATGTGAGCGCGCCAATACGTATGCGGCGCGCACGCACACACTGACAAAATTTAGCGTGGATTAGCGGTGAGTTGCTCACATACAAACCGCGCTCGGTGCGTTTCTATGAAGATGACCTACTCATTTGTATTTACTCTGGTTGAAGTACCTAAGGAGTTTCATACAAAGAATACTGACCGCCTCGATTTGATACGTTTGCGATCCGTTTTCGAGTTGATAAGTGGTGCTTCGTTCTTTAGTCTCCACTGCAGGAGCACGACCCTCTCTAATTTACCAGCAAATGTAGGATTTGTCCTACACTCCCCACGCTGGCCAGACGGGTTGGGGAGGCCTGATGTTCGCATATTTGTCCCTTAGAGTAGGCGCACACCGTTGATTTTTCGTCGGCTGATAGTTTAGTCGGGCAGTTGATCAGTATGGGCATGTATGGGAGTGCGCACACTACGCCGATTCGATTTGGCCGATTCTTCATACAAATTAAAATCGGGCACAACTATCGGCCAACTAAAAATCAACGGTGTGCGCCTACTCTTAGTCGCCTCTTACGACATCCATGGGAAGAGTAGGGGTGGTCCTTTTTTTCTACTCTTGCGTAACTAAAAAAGTATTTTTTCTCCTTTTTTACACTGGTTAAAATAATACTGACTCGATTATTTTTTTTAGAGTTTAGTGAGTAAAAAGTATAGTTTTTATGTGTGGTTATTTTGGATGATTGTTTTATAGTTGTATTATAGTGTAAATAAATGGTAGAAACATTTACATGGTGTCTTTTTTTATGTTAAATTTTCCTAGTTTTCAAGCAAAGATGGAAGCTTTTTTAATAGACTATGTTACTTCGATAGTGAGTGTAGTGGAAGTTATTAAATGAAAAGAGTGGACTGTATAAAATTAATTGTCTATTCGGTATAAATGGCAATGCCAGATTTTGTATGGAAGGTGGCGTCCTTTTTTTTTCGCGCGGCCATCGACCAAGCTTTGTTTTTTGATTACAAAATAGTGTAGTTGCAATTTCTTACAAAACTTCGCGCAAAAAGCAAATCTAGTATGTAAATCATCAAACTTCTAATGCTCGTAACTCAGTTCAGACTGAGTTTAGAGGTATACATGTCATAGTAAGTTTGGTTTATTACGCTATTTTGTATCCAAAAAACATGGTTTGGTCGATGGCCGCGCGAAAAAAAAAAGGCGCCAATTTCCGGCATTGTCTTTTACCATGATATTGAGACCGTTTAGTGCAAAGTCGTTGAAGAGAGTGCGTCAGGATCGTCTTCTTCCATGTTCGCTCGCGAACCGAACATTGCTCGTTCGTTCGCCGAACGCTCGCCGCTCCCTCCGGTCACGCCGCCCGCGGGCAATGTCCGTGAGTAGACAGGCTATATGTCTAGCGCTTAACTCAGTGCCTGAGGTATGAGAGCGGCACGGGGAGTGTTTTTGTAACGTCAAACGTCAGCAAGACTGTAATTTTTTTGAAGTGACTTGTAAGTACGTAGGTAATCGTCCAAAAATATCCAAATTCGAAATCGCGCCGCTTCGTCTTTATCGTCGCTGTTTAGGGACATAACGAAGCTATTTCGATATTGAATCTGTCACGAATCTAACGTTGAAGGCATACAAGGCATACAAAAAGTGACATAGCGAAGCGATTTAGATATTGAGTCTGTCATCAATGTAGCGTTGGAAGACTTGGAAGCAGATACAAAAAAGGGACATGACGAAGCGATTTCGATATTGCATCTAACATAAATGTAGCGTTGTCTCTTGTAAATTTTTGTAACTACCTAGGAAAAAATAAAACAAAACCTGTATTTAATTGTAACCTAATGACTTATATTATATTATTTTAGTGTGTAGGAAAGTAGTGTGTAATTCACAAGAATCTTTCAAATCTGTCCGTCTTTCTCAAAAACTTCAATCAGTGAACAAAGAATGGCTGTCTATTTAGCATTTAGGAATAGGTACAGCGTTCGTCTTTAGTTTTTTGTAACTAAGTAGGTAAGTAGGTAGTAAAAATAAAACGAGACCTCTTATAACAAATAGGTAGGTAGGTATATTTTCATGTAATTCACAAAAATGGCGGCTGCACGCACACTTGCCTCAGATATTTAGTACACCCAAGCACCGGCGGCAGGAGCGGCGTCGTCAACGCAGCCGGCACCGACACACCGCGCGCGGTGACCGCGGGCGAGCGTAGCTAGTGCAGCCGCTGTTCTATGTCATTTAAAGTTACTAGCATAGGGACAAATGTCGAAGCGTTCAATGTAGATTCCTCCAATGCTACTTTTGATTCGATTCGTTTACAAAAAGAGACATATCGAAGCGATAGCGATAGCGATGTTGAAAAGTCAACATCGAAATCGCTCGTGACAGATGTCACGCTCACGAATGTAGCGTTCTAACGCTACGTATATACCTACTACTTATTATACTTCGTTGTAATTTACGAACGAAGCGATTTCGTTATTCAATCTGTCACGAATGTAGCGTTGGAGGTACACATAGCGAAGCGATTTCGATGTTGAATCTGTCAGTAATGTAGCACTGTATTTTGTTAATATTGTAACTAGGCCTTGGTATAAATAAAACAAAACTCTTGCAACTTATGTATGAGAAAAAGGTATATTGTGTATAATTCACAAAAATGGCGGCTGCACGCACACCTGCCTCAAATACTTGGTACATCCAAGCACAGGCGGCAACGGCGGCAGGAGCGGCGTGGTCAACGCAGCCGGCACCGACACACCGCAACCGCACGCGTTGACCGCAGGCACGGTTACGGGCGCGCGGTACGCTGCGGTAGGAAGAATACCGCAGGAGGCGCAGGTGGGGAGACCGCAACCACAGGCTGGGGTTATCACTGGGCTGACGCTGGTTGGGATTCTGGAATAGGAGGTAATTACCTGTAGGACATAAAAGGGAAGCCTCCCAAAAGCACCTGAAAGGCACAATCTTTCGCTGTTTTCATTTAGTCACTGCCAGTAGCTATCAGTGCCAGGGTATACAGATGTATACCCGACTGCGCCAGAAGGAGGGTTATGTTTTTAATGCACCATGCTTGACATGACTCTCTTCGAGAATTAGTTTTTACTACAGTTCTTTAAACGTAAAAGACGAATAAACATTTTTGCAAAAAGGAACTCAACTGCTTCAATAGTCATTATAATCCCAGTATAACGCTTTAGGCAGGAACTTAACGCAAGCACCAAGAACTTGAGCCATTATCAACAGAATTTTTACGACTTACTTAGCTGTATCGTAATAGTAGTAGGTAATAGAAAACCAAACAAACATCTTGAAACTGATTCTTGTTACTCTCGACTTAAGACCGTATTTTGCAGTGTACCGTAACCTACCGATTAAGAACTGCATAATATTTTTGAAAATTCAACCCACCTGCAATCCAGTCCGCAGCCACAAGACACCGGCCCGCGGTCACAGGTGAGGGCAGTACGTGCTTGCACATCGAGCACTGGCGGCAGGACTTCTATTATAGGGTTATACGCTAGCGGCAGGACTAGGAGATGACTGTTTTCTACTGGTTTCGGTACACTTGCGCGAAAGACATGAGCGCGAAAAGCCATTTGAGCGCTTGACACTTGCGCGAAAAGACATGAGCGCGAATAGACGTTTTCGCTAAAAGACATTTGGACGAAGACACTAGCGCGAAAGACACTAGCGCGAAAGATACTACCGCGAAAAGACATGAGCTCGAAAGACACTATCGCAAGAGACATTTGCGCGAAGACACTAGTATGACGAAGATAAGTTCCTGAAAGACTGAAGCGATTTCGATTTTCTTTTCTCGCTTGTACTCGTATCTTGGAAACGGTCCGTACGTCCTAGCACAAAAATAACATCAAATTCACAAAACTAAGTAGATTGTCCTGGGAAAGGCTTATTCCTCTCGACATAAGAGCTTATTCCTAATAAACCCACCTGCAATCTAGTCCGCAGCCACAAGACACCGGCCCGCGGTCACAGGTGAGGGCAGTACGTGCTTGCACATCGAGCACTGGCGGCAGGACTTCTACCAGCGGGTTGTACGCTAGCGGCAGGGCAGGAGATGCCTGTTTTGTACTGGTTTCGGTACACTTGCGCGAAAGACACTAGCGCGAAAAGCCATTTGCGCGCAATGACACTTGCGCGAAAAGACATGAGCGCGAATGGACGTTTGCGCGAAGACACTAGCGCGAAAAGACATGAGCGCGAAAGATACTAGCGCGAAAGACACTATCGCAAGAGACATTTGCGTGAAGACACTAGTATGACGAAGGTAATAGTAAGACTATAGTTCCTGAAAGACAGAAGCGATTTCGATTTTCTTTTCTCGCTTGTATCTTGGAAACGGTACGTCCTAGCAAAAAAATAACTAAAATTCGTAAAACTAGGTTGTCCTGGGAAAGGCTTATACTTAATTCAACCCACCTGCAGTCTAGTCCGCAGCCACAAGACACCGGCCCGCGGTCACAGGTGAGGGCAGTACGTGCTTGCACATCGAGCACTGGCGGCAGGACTTCTATTATAGGGTTGTACGCTAGCGGCAGGCTAGGAGATCCCACTGGCGGCAGCAGAACTGCTGCTTTGGCTTGCATCTGTCAAAAAGAATAAATTAAGCCCGAACCTTACTGGCTAAGTGTGAGAAGTATAATATAGGTCGAAACCTCCATTTCATTCATCATTAGCTCTCCACCCGCGGCTTCGCCCGCGTGGAATTTTGTCTGTCACAGAAAAACTTAATCGCGCGCGTCCCTGTTTCAAAAACCGGGATAAAAACTATCCTATGTCCTTTCCCGGGACTCAAACTATCTCTATGCCAAATTTCATTGAAATCGGTTCAGTGGTTTAGGCGTGAAAGCAAGACAGACAGACAGAGTTACTTTCGCATTTATAATATTAGTAGGTACTTATAGATTAGAGGCTCGTGCTCCTGCAGTGGAGACTACGCCCTTATTCACAAACATTACTATGAGGTCTCACAGTGCGCGTGGACGCACAGGATCACACAAGAACCAAACAGAGCTCTATTCAACGCTGTGCGTTCGATTTGCTGCTTCACTTTAAGCAAGTATTGTTTATGTACGGGTGTAAGTTTTTAAGAAGCGTCTTTTAAAAAAAGTTGTGATTTCGAATTATTGAAAAGGAATAGTCTATTACTTACACTCGCTAAGCCAATGCAGAGAAACACAAATATTAATCGGCACGTCATTTTGTTTATAACTAAACAACAAATTACTAAATTAAACCTAATTCCAAAAGTATTACCAGTTATATACCTCAGATAATAAAATGTTACGACAAACTTAAGAATTTGTGGCCCATATCGAATATTGGGAAAGTTGTTTATCAAAAGTGAATCAGTAGTTTGAAGCAATATGATTGGTGAGTTGACTACTACTTCTAAGGTTCAATTTCCAGGCGAGACACGCCATGTAAAATATACTCTCAAAGATTTCCATAACAACCGGTCCTGTACCTTCTTCACCAGATCGTCGGTCCGCCAAGTGGGAAGCCTACGTCTTCCCGAGAACTTTTCTACCTCAATACATAGCAGAGCAAAATTGATGCGTGTCAAGAGACAGCTTACGATGGAAGAACCACATAAGCGTTCTTATAGAGATACTAGCGGCCCGCCCCGGCTTCGCATGGTTGCAATGGAATTTCCCTGCTTTTCTCTTCTATAACATGCATGTTTTATACCTATAAAACTTCCTCTTGAGTCACTCTATCTATTAAAAAAACCGCATCAAAATCCGTTGCGTAGTTCTAAAGATCTAAGCATACCTACATAGGGACAGATCGCGAAAAAAGAACTTTGTTTTATACTATGTAGTGAAGAATCACTTTATTTAGCAGTAGCTTTCCGCCCGCCGCGGCTTAACCCGGTTGATTTTTTGTCTGTCACAGAAAAACTTTATCCCGCGCGTCCCCGTTTCAAAAACCGGGATAAAAATTATCTTATGTCCTTTCACGGGACTCAAACTATCTTTATGCCTTTCATCAAAATCGGTTCAGTGGTTTAGGCGTGAAAGCAAGACATACAGACGAGTTACTTTCGCATTTATTATATTAGTATAATAGATAGTATAGATACGTAGTACTTATTATTATTCTGTGGTATAGTATAGGTTTATATAGTATAATATTAGTATAGGTTTGAATTTAACACAACATTTTTAGCAACTGTCCTCTAGGTTTATTTATTTCTGAATAGACTAGTACCAATAAGTTGGTCTGGAAGAGATTGTTTCATAGCTATGAGACCGCCTTTAGACACAATTTATTGTGTCTGTTATACCTATCTACCTGAATGTGCTATATCTGGGAATAGAACTTTGTATGTATTTTCGAGCGTCGAAGTTTCTAACCATCGCGGTTCGCACAATGTGGTTACAGAACTTAAAAAAAGATAAACTTAGGCATTACTGATAATAAGAACTAGAATTCTCAGTATTATAATCAAACTTATGTAATGTAAACATTTTATTTACAAACGATAAATATCTATATCGATACAAATAGATTTACATAAACTTATTACATTTTGATTACGTTATAAGTATTATAAAAGGTAGGTTACTGTATCTATCGTGTCATTAAATTTTGATAAACGGTAAGTACCTACATAGTTGATATTTTCTACAATATTGTGAAAAATATTTTTTAGAAGTTTAATGCTAATTTTACGGCATTAACTATAGAACTTTTGTTTCAAAGTAAATCAATTTTAACCAAAAACCCGACTAAGAACTTTCTGCGATATGATGGTTCTGCTTTTTAATTAGGTAGGTATTCGGGATATTAAAGTTATGCTTAAAGATGATTCTGATTAACAAAATTATTAGTTTTGAATGTATGCCAAATGAGTGTACCTATGCGTAACGATTTTCTATGTATAGAAGATTATGCCATACGTTGTTATGCATAGTAAAAAATTATGATTTAAAAAGTTCTGCGAAAAAAGGCAGAACCAGTACGAGGGACTAACGTAACTAGTAATTTGTGCTATTTAAAAATGTATCTTACGCTTAAAGGTTACTCTAGCATCTGAATTCATGAAAAACCTAATAATACAATATCTTTTTTTTTTCAGTTAATATGGGCCGGCTATGCACCATCATATTCACACTGGTAGCAGCAACACTATCCACCACAATGGCGGCGTGCCCTAGAGCCAACTCGAAACTTCTAGACGATATCCTCTCTCCTGCCAACGCTGAGAGAGCCTTACAAATCCTTCGATTAGCAGCCGCAGGAGCCAGAGCTACCCCAAGCAACCCTAGCTTCAATTTACTGGAAGATATAGTCGCTTCTAGGTACTTGCCTAGTTCAGTATTGCCAGCGAAACCTCTAGTGCAAGAACTCCGAAGAATACCACTGCCACGTCGTCAGCCAGTGGTAGAAGTCGCACCAGCGTATGCCCAAGAAGTATATCCGCCAGTGGTGGCGCCAACAGTGGTTCAAGAGAGAGTGTATCCCGCCATGCCAATCCCGCAACCGTGCGCGGTGGCGACGGCAACTCCTGTTGCGCCAGAAGTGTATCCTTCCGCGCCAGTGCCAATGGTCAATCCGTTTCTGCCAGCCGCGTCTCCTGTTTCCGCCATTGCACCGCCCACTTCAAGTCTGCTCCCGCCAATGGACCCAACTCAAGTGCGGAGTCACTTCTTGAGAAAGATACCTATTCCGCCGCCATCTTTGTAGTTTGTAGTTATTTGTTGAGTTTGACTATTTATGTATTATGATTATAGTCTTTGGTTGTAATTTTACCAGCATTTTATTTACCTGTCCACGTAAAGGTAGCAAGGAAGCGCTGGACGCAGGCCGCTACCAATCGATCAACGTGAAAAGCATTAGGGGAGGCCTATGTTCAGCAGTGGACGTCCTATGGCTGAAATGATGATGATGATGATGATGATGATGATGAAAGGTTTTTATAATTTACCTATGTATTTTTTTCAAAGCCTTCATAGACCCGAACTATCTCCATTATGTCCATTATGTAGGTACAATCAGCGTTCGTGACACCCAAAGTAGCCAAAAAGTTCGCAACACGTCTTTGTTACAGTTGGATTAAGGTTGTGTTGTCTTTGGTCACTTTGGATGTCATAGATTTATTTGACGCTGACTGTACTTCTAAGAATTTCTAGGTCGTTTGACCATGTTTATAAAATCTAATACAAGGTGGACCTGATAAGGGTAGCAGGAAGGCGCTGGATGCAGGCCGCTACCAACCGTGCGATGTGGAAGTCATTGGGGGAGGCCTGTGTTCAGCAGTGGACGTTCTATGGCTGAAATTATGAATGATTATAAAATCTACCAAGGATTAGAATTAGACTGAAATTCAACTGGACTTCCAGCATTTTCAGGATAGTTTCTTTTGAAACATTTTTCTACACTTATTTTATTTAACTTCGAACCCCTCTTATCTTCTTCTGATTAATTTCGATGCGGGTCCAATGACAGTTTAACTTTCCCCCGGGACAAACTTGACCTTCACTGGTTGGGTTTTTATTGGCGGTCAAGCTGTAGATCCTGGCTACACAGGAGTTGCAGCGGAGGGAACGAGAGGTGGGAATAGTCCCGTAACTTATTTAACTCATATGAGTGTGGTGTAAATTACCTTTCCACGTGTCACAATTTCAAAATAAGTTGAGAAACAATTTTATCAAAATACCTGCTTAATTTCGAACCAAGGAAAGTTGGTTTCGTAAATACCTCCAAAAGAATTTAGCAATAATTAGGTCAGTAGGAAATTCCACGTAGTACATAAATAGGGGCCAAATAATTGAAACACCAGTCTGTTTGTTTGGTTTCAACAATATGTTGTTGAAGATAGTGTTTATTGTAGCAATAGCCACTGTAAGTATGAAAATGTATTTTTTAACTTGAGTATGAGCCAAGTGTGTAGAGTCGTAGTTTTCTTGCAATAAGCCATAAGTCAGACTAGGACCATGGTCTTACGCCCGTATTCACAAACATTACTATGAGGTCTCACAGTGCGCGTGGACGCACAGGGTGACACACGAACCAGTCACAGAGCTCTATTCAACGCTGTGCGTCGTTTTGCTACTTCACTTAAGCAAGCATCGTTTGTGAATACGGCCGTTAGTATCTAAGCCAAGTAAAGAGTCGTGATTTTCTTGGAATGAGCCATCTAGGACTATGGTCTTTTTTTACGTCGGGAAATGCTTTGCGCATACCCACTGGTCTATGGGGACGGCCAGTGGGTTATGTGGGACTAGGGTTGCCAGGTCCAAAAACACAAAAGCCGGACTCTGTGCTTCATTTGGCCGGACATTTTACCCTAAAAGCCGGACATGTGACGGATGCAATTAGTGTCATAGCTCACGAGTGAGTACTGTCATCGTATCATCGGTTGCCCAACATAACATCCTGATGCGTGCGCTTCATATTATTCTGTGGCTCGACTTTTGCCTGGCGCAGCAGGCCAAATAAAAAGCCTAACAAAAGCCGGACAGGCCGGACAAGACAATATTTGGCCGGACAAGACCGTAAAAAGCCAAACATGTCCGGTTAAAGCCGGACGCCTGGCAACCCTATGTGGGACTCTCCCGCTAACGCTTGTTCCCTACGAGTCACACCGAGTACCTAACTCTGTTACTCAGTGGGAATACTTTGCCCAACGAGTCACACGTTCAGAAAAAATTATGTATACAGGGTGGAAACGATAAGTGATCTCACTCGATAATTTCTAAACCATACAAGATATCGAAAAACTGGTTACTGACCCTGAAAGTGCTTTATGAACTCTTTCAAACGGTACCAATAACAGGTTACAGAATAAACTGGAAGTATCTGAAAATTCAATGTTTCCAGCTTCCATACTAAATGTATGCCAACCACACAATATTAAGTGTAATTTTTTAAAATTAAATAATGAACCTAAAAAAAACTCGTAAATTGCATTTTTATTTAAAATTATTCAAGGAAAAAATTAGTTTTAGGCTTTACTTGCTATAAAGTGTTGTATCAAGTATCAAGAGATGAGTGCCATGACTGTGGTAGTACTAAATGTATGGGGGATGGAAACATTGGATTTTTGGATAGATCCAGTTTATTCTGTAACTTAATATTGATACCGTTGGATAGAGCTCGTGAAGCACTTTTAAGATCAGTAACCAGTTTTACGATACCTTCTGTAGTTTTTAATATTATGAGGCTGTACCAAATGTATGGAAGCCGGAAACATTGAATTTTCGGATAGATCCAGTTTATTCTGTAACCTGTTATTGGTGCCGTTTGAAAGAGCTCGTAAAGCACTTTCAGGATCAGGAACCAGTTTTTCGATATCTTGTATGGTTTAGAAATAATCGAGTGAGATCACTTATCGTTTCCACCCTGTATACATATTTGTTCATAATTTCGTTTTTTTTGTGCAACCTTTCTTCCTTTAGTTAAATGCCAGTATATAATATCAATCTGGTAGGTAAAATACCTACTTCTTTAATAGTATTAAAAGAATAACCATAGAAGAATACCAAAACTAAACGTATTTAAATCCACTTTGATTTAGATTAAAGAATTAGCTCGTAACATTCGGTACCATTGCCCTTAGCTAGACAATAAACTCTACAATACGAGGTATTTAAAAACTGTTTTTGTGTGTTGTCTAGCACAGCGGTTCTCAATCTTTAGGGCCCGTAACTAAGTCCTGACAAGACTGAGAGAAATCAGGAATTCCAAGAAAACTACGATTCTACTACACACTTTAGTTCATTTTATAAACTAAGTTTTATTTTAAAGATTAGAGACGAAGAGAAGTTTGCATCTTTATTACTCACCACACATAGCTTGCAAAATCATAAATCAAAATCAAAATTATCTTTATTTATGTACCTACTAATTAAATTAGTATCTACTTACAAATCGTCAAATGCTCTTAAGGAGCCTATACATGTCTCATTATTTTTGCCCTATCAGCACTTTATGTCATCATCATCTCAGCCATAGGACGTCCACTGCTGAACATAGGCCTCCCCCAATGCTTTCCATATTACCCGGTTGTACAGTGGCGGCGTAGCATGGGTTGGCACCCGAGGCTATCACCCCCCCCCCCCCCCTCCGTCACAAATCCTAAGGCACCCCCTGGTATCCCATCTGGTACCCCAGGTATTGAATTTTGGGGTTACCTACCAATTCGAAGATTGAAAGACAACCCCCGTATCATGACATAGACCGCAGACTTGCCATGCAGATGCGCCAGTGAGTACTAATCTGCGCGATTTGTGTCACCCCCTGATGCTTGGCACCCGGGGCGGACCGCCCCGAAGTTTGAGCGTTTCTCACAATCTAGGGGTTAAAAGTACGCAATATTCACCTTTGACCTTTCGACTATTGACACGACCTTTACAACCTTACCAAGCGTATATTGAACATCAAACTCAGCAAAATAAATAAAAACCCACGCATAGTAATGTAAATAAACTCTGAAAAATCAAATCACGCCCACATAAATTACAAGTATCCATCCATATCTACCATCTACAGCAGGGGTGGCCAAACCGTTTGTTAGTCGTATACCTCGAAATCAAAAAATCCTTGTAGCTTTGCACCTATTAGCATTTCGCCGCGATATGAAAATTTCTGAATAGATTTTTATTCTTGTAGTATAATTTTTGATCGCTAATTACAATTGTCTAAAAAATTCATAGTAGATTTACTTTCCTGCCTGTCTTCACTTAATAAATAGGCTATTGATAATACATGCTATCAAAATTTGCTACTGTTGTAATAATCTGTTAAAAATATATGCTAACAACAAAATATACTACCGATATTACACGCTACAACAAAAAACGCTATCACGGTAAAATGCGCATAGGTGAAAAGCTACAAGGATTTTTTGATTTCGAGGTATACGACTAACAAACGGGCCAAACTTTTGACCTGCGAGGTCTACTTATGCTCGAAAATATTTCTTGCGGTCGACTGCAAGGTAGAGTTTAGAAGAGTGAAATAAAACATTTTAGCAACAACAATACTACCACGTTACGACCGACCGAAGCGTGTAAGAACCTATATTTATAGGTAGATAGATAGTCAGTGTTCTTGGCGCGAATAGTACGAATAGTAAGAATCAATATTCGTAAAAAAACTTAAAGAACTTTTAATTTCCAAACACTATTATGCTTTAAGCGAGTATCTCAATGATAAATTACTAGGTTCTAACTTCTGATACATCTTTCGGTTGATCTGGGGTGGTCCTCCTCTCTCCTAATTGCAGTGCCCTACAGGGCCCATAATGCTCTAATTTTAAGTACATAATGGATGCAATAAAATATTGAGTATTGAGTATTGAGTACATTTTAAAATAAGTTCAGTTTATCTCTTGGTCATCACTGTTCTACAGGGTGAAATTGAAATCGTTGGCATCGATCTGTTTAATACTAACGACCGTATTCACAAACATTACTACGAGTTCTCACAGTGCGCGTGGACGCACAGGGTGACACACGAACCAATCACAGAGCTCTATTCAACGCTGTTTCGACTTTGTGTTTGTGAAATACGGGTGTTAGTGACCGTGAAACAAAATGTAATAACATTGACATTGAAATATCTGGGTCAAGTTTATGATAGCTTAGCATTTTTCATTTCAGCACAACAATGGAAATATTCACGTACATGTAGCACTACTACTTACGATCGCTAGATCATTTATAGCGATTATAATGAGTTTTAACTACTTATAACTAAACGTAGGCCTCCCCCAATGACTTCCACATTGCACGGTTGGTAGCGGCCTGCATCCAGCGCCTTTCTGCTACCTTTATCAGGTCGTCGGTCCACTTTGTGGGAGGACGTCCCACGCTGCGTTTTCCGGTACGCGGCCTCCATGTTCCGCAGTGGACGTCCTGTGGCTGAAATGATGATGATGATGATGAACTAAACATACTTTCTACTTTTTTCTACCTGGAAGGACCCTAACCATACTCACCGTCCGGGGGTAGAAAACGAGCTATGTGGGACTCGAACCCACATATAATAAGACTAGCAGTGCCCGCGACTTCGTACGCGTGAAAATCATTTTTGCTCTGCACTTATTACTCGTAGCGTGATGGTATATACCCTATAGCCTTCCTCGATAAATGGGCTATCTAACACTGAAAGAATTTTTCAAATCGGACCGGTAGTTCCTGAGATTAGCGCGTTCAAGTAAACAAACAAACAAACTCTTCAGCTATATAATATTAAGTATACAAGAGCTCGCTACCACCAGGAAACACTTTTACTGAGTTACAGAGAAAATTAAATGTATCTTTATTTTTACAGGCACAATGTCAGCTGCTCACCATCCCACCTCTACCAATTCCACCACCAGCGATCTCAGCATCAGCAACGGCTTCAGCTTCAGCTTCGATAGTTGAAGATATTTACCCACCAGTTTACCCGCCCTTTAATTACCCGTTCCCAAATTATCCCCAACCTAGCCCTATCAATTATCAACCCTCTAAACCTTCTCCACGCTCACAGTATCTTCTACCTCCTCCTCAGCCAGTATTTGTTGACCAGCCATCAGAAATCTCAGTTTCATCGGTAGCTTCAGCTTCGATAGTTGAACAAATAGCGCCGCCAGTTTACCCCCCATTTAATTACCCCATCCCAAATTACCTGCAATCTTCCCCTGTCGTTACACAGTCCCCAAAACCACGTTTACCGTTTCCCCAAAATCAGTCACCAGAAATCTCAGTTTCATCGGTCGCTACAGCTTCGGTAGTTGAAGAAATAGTCCCACCAGTTTACCCTCCGTTTAATTACCCTATCCCTAATTACCCTTATAATTCCCCACCCATCATTGCACAACCCCCAAAGCCACACTTACCATTGCCCTATCCTTCACCACCAAAAACTGTTCAGCCGCCACCAGAAATCATACTCTCATCGGTTGCTACCTCTACAATAATTGAAGAAATAGCCCCGCCACCGTTTATTTATCCCACCCCAAATTATCCCCCTCCTTCCCCACCTATCATTGTGCAACCCCCAAAACCGTTGCCCTACATACCTATACCAAAACCTTTACCAATACCTCATCCAGTGGTTGTTAACCCGCCTCATCCAGTAGTTGTAACCCCGCCAGCCATAGAAATATTGCCGCCAGTGCCGCAAATTATCCCGCCAGTGGTTGTGCCAGAAATACCGCTGCCAGTAACGTGCCCGTATCTTTCTGCATTTGCATCGCCGTTTCTGCCAATTCTGCCACCAGCTTGCACGGAGTGTTGTCGTTGCCAGCATTTGAGGAAGATTCCTATCGCCCCGCCAATGATTTAATTCATTTTGATTAGTTTGTTTTATTAAATAATAATAAATAAATAAATAAGTAATAGCTTTATTTCTAAGAGTAGTACAGACAAAAAAATTTCAGCGGCCTCTGCACTAAGCTAACGCTTGTATCGCAGCTGCCAAATAACACAACTCTAAAAAGTAAATTACAGAAGCAGTCAGACAGTTTTATTTTTATGCTAGTGGCAAAAATAATATGATATAGGTAATATTAAATGTTGTTTTTTTACTTAATATCCATTGTTTAAAACATTGGGTGTCGCATTTTTGCTCGCAAGATTACTCAGAGAAGATTTTGTGAAATAAAATTATTATGACCTTTATTCAAGTTTTTTATTATTTTCCATGAATTAATTTCTCATTTCATTAATGAAGCCCACTGCTGGACGTAAGCCTGACTAAGAACATGATAGATTGTTACATTAAACTTTTGCCAACCGTCTTGAGATCGTCAGTTCATCGAACAGTGTCTTATCAAAATTAAATAATGTAATATGATGTAAGGATATTGAAATTTATCATTATTGGGACATGAATTTCAGATTGGTAATGTTGTCAAACACTTTACATAATATTAATAAGACAAGTTATTACATTAACGTTTATGTAATCGTAGATAAAAAATATTCAAAAAGGTAAAACAAGTTTATAAATTTTATTTAAAAGCGGTAGTAGATAGATACCATAGTTTATTCTAGTAAAACAATGAAGGAGAATATAATTTATTGTTTTATAATAAACATTATATTGTTAGCGGTAAGTTGTCGTAGAATTAACGTTATTTTTTAAAGATTACTTACTCCAATATAAGTTTAATACTCAGTTGTTCAGTATCTAGGTGTTTTTCTATAAATCATGCATTGATTACAGTTCACTTCTGCCGAATACTATGAGTACTCCAAAAGCGTCAAAAGGTACTACAAGAACTATCCAGAGATGACGTCATCTGCCTCCACCACAACAAATATCTACAGCACAAGCCCCCCACCTAACCCCCCTATGGCATATGCCAGTCCTGCCCCAAGCACACAAAATGGTGTAAATCCAGTGGTAGTTAAAGGGGCATACGCTACTCAAAATCCGTATGGGAGTCAACCAGTCGTGTACCCGCCAAAGAGTGAATTTGCCCCGCCAAGCAATAGTTACCCTACCCCGCCAAGCGCTGGTTACTTGCCCCCGCCAAACGCTTACGTGGCCCCGCCAAACGCTTACGTGGCACCGCCAAGCAATGCATTTGCCCCGCCAAGCAATGCATTTGCCCCGCCAGTCGCGCCACCAAATGCTCTGGCATTCCCACCGCCAGTGCCAGTGCCGCCACCTATCCCACCTCGCACACCTGCTTCTCAGTCGAACTCTAGGTATAATAGGAATATGAAAATTCCTCCTCCTTTTGTGTAAGGTGTATTTTGTTGTAAATTATACTTATTTATTGAAGTTTTGTGAGTTTCATTTTTTAGAACGAGATGACGATATTATAGTGTTACTTAACCTAAGTTTAAGTTAACATTATAATACCTAGTTATATTGGATTAGTAACAAAGTCTTTATAATTTATAAACTACGTTTATTTGATAAATACTTGATAGTATGAAGTTGTAGAAGATCTCTTAGCAAAATGGTTCTTATTGGAGCCATGTAGAGCCATTTTAACTATTGGCAGAACATTTTAACCATCGTAAAAAAGAAGACTTTAGATGCAGCTAAAACACTGTAAATATTGTAAACAAAAACTCAACTGAAGCTGAGCTGAGGCTTTTTGGGGTGAATTTCAACATTTAAAGCAATCATATAAGAATCTATGACTGAAATTGAAAAATCTTGAGCGAGTTTCGAGCATTGTAATACGAACCCTAAATTCGTGATTGCTTCCTCGAATCAAAATCTATACCTACCAAGACATTATATCGTTTAACTCCACTGAAATGCAAACTTAATTTCGTTCAATTGCCAACTGTTTATTCCAAACAAGCTTCTATTCCAACCAAGCACTAACACGAGCAATGACCTTCTTCCCGCATCGATTGGCTCAGCTTTCAGCAAGGACGCCCAAGGTCGCCCTTCGCTTGAAGGACGCTCGTGTTGTATCCAGGGCCTTAGCTAAGGGGTGGGGGGCATTATAGAGATTGCCTTAAACCTACTATTTCTTGGTAGAGTCAATGCTCTAGTAATATTATGATGTTTATAATAACAAACTATTAATGGCAATAAGTTTTTAGTCTGATAGCACAGAATAGAACCTTATTGTTTCCTGAATGTAAATAGATTTTAACCTATTTAAATTAATACAATTATGCAACGCGAAAGTTTTAAATTACTTACCTATTGTTTCTTTCTTTCTAAAATTGCCGTACCTCAATGACCATCGAATATGTTAGTTAATACAGTATATTCATAATTTAATATTTAAAAATACTATACTCGTAGAGCAGAGATTTTAAATAACTTAGGATTAAGCAATGAATCATGTAATTCTTTCGGAAGGTTATTTCATTGCGTCAAATGATTAAGTAATAATTACCCTCCTCCCCTTTTTACTGGTTGTTTCCCACCCTCCAACTAAGGGAAAAGGAGGAGCCTGAAAATCAGCGCGGGGTAGGGTATGCTTGACCTCGCATATGCTGAGCCTCATCCTTTTGCCTCTTATGTTTTTTAATGTAATTTTTTTTGTTTATATTTCTATGTTTGTAAAGCATGTAAAAACGAGCCTATAAAGTATTATCTTATCTTATCTTATCTTAATAGTTAGTTAGCTACGTGGTGATAATAACACATGGTAATCCATACTTACTAAATAATAAATTAGCTCTATCTGTCTGTGAACCTGGATGAAAATTTGGTATAGAAATAGACCGAGATCTGAAAAAAACATAGAATAGTTTTTCCTTTTTTTAAAGTGTTCGTGTTACGTGTCCCAAGTATGCGATAAACTAAAGTTTTTCTGTGATAGACATTTATGAGTTTGAAGCCGTGATTCTTGCTACTTGCCTCATTTTTGTTGTAACGACCGCTATCCTATTTTAATTTCGTCCTGGCTACGGCCCTGTTTCAGTCGAGGCTTCACGTGCTAGCGTTTCCCCAGGTACGTTTAAAAATAGATCTGACGTCAGCTCAAAGGTTTATAAAGAAACTGTTTTCTTTATAAAAGTAATTTGAATGGTACCTATCATGTTGAAAATAATGAGGGTTCTTGGGAAAATAAATAGTATTTTTTATATTCTCGTCAGTCTTATAAAACTGTGATTGTTTAATTAATGTTCTAATTTAATTTAATGAGGACAAAGTAAGGTTTAATAACCTATAGTATAGTCGCAAACCACTTAGAAACAATATCTGTTACAAAAATGTACCTAAACTTAACTAAGTAACAATTTAAGCTATTTTATGAGCCAAATATTGGTTTTCAAACAAAAGATATCATAATCGGTCCATTATTTTAGTTGCCAGTTCACTTTAACAAAATGTTCTCTAGCATTGACATCTACATTTTTAATAGAAGTAATTTCGAAAAACTTTCCTACATTACAATATTATTACTAGTACAGATAGATACTATCTCTATCAGTACAGATGGTAATTTCACAATAAATCACAATGTGAGAGAGCATGTTTCTCAAAATAAAGTGAAAAGATAATTTTTGATTCAGTTATAATAACACGTTCTAATGATAAAAGACCTCTTACTATCGATTTAAATAATCGAGATAAATAAAGTTTAAAAGATAAAGTTTACATAAAACAGTTATCGGATTTAAAAACTTCTCAGTCTGTGATATATCCCAATGGGGAGATTATTGAGTTGAAACCCAATATGGCGACTATTCAGCCATATTTTTTGCTGATGCAGTTGTTGTTCGTGCAGGTAAATGCTTGATTTGTTTTTTATTTAGTAAAGAATGTAAAACTTTGTTATAATTTTAACAAAAAAGAGTCTGAACTCTTTTTATTATAATTTCAATTTTATCAGATTTGAAATAATTGTAGACCCAGGGAATAACAAAAAGATGGCTTTACCCCTATTTATAAAAGGGAGACACCCTTACCCATGTGACATGCAAATAATAAATAATTTGAATTTGATACGTGCTAATTATGTAACCAAAAGCTGTGCTGTACAAAATACTATTGCCATAGCGAGAACGATAGGTATTTGTGCTCAGAGTACAGTATTAAGTACTATAAATCCAAATGTAACTCTGTATGTCTGTAACGCTTAAGAATATTTTAGTTGAAAGGATACTTAGTTTAAGACTTAGGAACAAACTTAGGTAATAAAAAATTAATTAACCTGGATTGTAAATTCCACAGAATGTGTTCAGCCAAATCGTGCCAATCGGGAATGGATGCTTCTGCCAGAAGCCACCGGTGCCTCAGAACCAGGTGATCAATCTTCAGATGCCAAATCCTGGCTGCAACTGCCAAAACAATCTGCCATACAACGTGCCAGTGAACTTCAACAACGTGCCAATCAACAATTTGCCAGTCAACCAGCTGCCAGTTGTGAATGGCATAATAAACAACGGTGTCCAACTCAACAGGAGACCTCAATATGCTAATATACCAAATTTTAACTTACCAATGGGTAACTTACCAATTATTAATAATCTGCCCTTAAATAATGTGCCGGTTTACAACAATATGCCAGTGCCCAATATGCCAGTAGCCAATTTGCCAGTATTCAACAACTTGCTGATTGGCAATAATCAGCCAGTCAACAACATACCGCAAAACGGGCTCCAAATTAACAGACTGCCAGCGTTTAATAATATCAACATTGGCAATAATATGCCAGTAAGAAATAATCTGCCGATACCGAATACTTTCATCCCTGGCATGCCAGTTGCAAGTAACATTCCTGTAAACTGCTTAAACGGCAATGGTTTAGTAAATCTACAAAATTGTATACAAATGCCGAACACAGTAAATCTGCCAATCCCAAATAATATACAAATTAAAAACATCAATCCACCACAGAATTTCAACGTCCAACCCGTGAACAATTTGGTCTTTGGCCCGCCAAGCAACTTCCAAATCCCCAATTTACCTATTGGCCAGCCAAACAGTATTCAATTCACGGACGTGCCAAGCGGAATTCAACTGAACCAGGTGCCAATGCCAAATGGGTTCAATCAGCAAAATTATCAAAATGGGCAGATAAATAGCGATTGTTCTTGTAACCAGCCAAGTATGCCAGTTGTAGTCGAAAATGGCTTGGCCAATCAGCAAAACAGTGGGCC
Organism: Ostrinia nubilalis; assembly: GCF_963855985.1. Lineage (NCBI taxonomy): Eukaryota > Metazoa > Arthropoda > Insecta > Lepidoptera > Crambidae > Ostrinia > Ostrinia nubilalis. The sequence continues at coordinate 6,677,865 of NC_087114.1, read as the reverse complement.
AATAGTATCGATGAATGGACTACAGCTTGGCGGGCTTGGCGGACTTGGCAATCTGCCGCTGTTTAATGGCCTGCCAGTCATTGGCGTGCAAGAAAGCGTTGTGAATCTGAATCCGCAGTGTAATTGCCAGAATTAATTTATGTTAAGCAATTATTTATTTTAATAAATATTTAATTTATTTTAATTATTGTTTCATTAACTACCTCTTCAAATATTGTACGGGATTTTAATTAGGGGAGGCCTAGAAACATTTCACAAGGTGGACTGACTACCTCATAAAGGTGCAAGCCGCCACCAACCGGTCATTATGGAAATCATTGGGGGAGGCCTATGTTCAACAGTGGACGTCCTGTGGCTGATGATGATGATGATTGAAACAATTTAATCCACTTAAAAGAGCTTGAATTTCATAAAACTTTTTCCGGTTTTGTCTGATCCAAGAGAATTTACGTATAGGTACTATTTAATGCTTATTTTTCGAAAAGTGACCGTCCGTATTCACAAACAAGTCGAGCGCACAGCGTTGAATAGTGCTCTGTGAATGATGCGTGTGTCACCCTGTGCGTCCACGCGCACTTTGAGACCTCATAAATTATGTTTCTGAATACGGGCGTAAAATTGGTTTAACATTTTCATTACCTAGCCTCATTGTGTAAATAAATATCAATTAGAATTTCTTAGAATAATAATTATTCTAGTTAATTACCTAAACGAAATAATATATTTCTCAGTTCTGTATGGTGCAACTAAATTTTATTTTTGCTGATTGAAATGTTGTACCTACCTAGTAATTAAATTCCAGGAAAGGCAACTTATCTTTTTATATGTAGTGTAGGTATGTAGTAAGTTCAATTCCAGGAAAGGCATACTAATCTTCCTTATATAAAAATGAATTGCTGTAAGTTAGTTAGTCTTGCTAAAACTTGAGAATGGGTGGGCCGATTTAGGTGTTTTATTTTTGTAATGCTTGTCGTAGTCCAGGGAAGGTTTATGATGAAAAAATTTTGCAGCAATATTAATGTAGACAAAACTGATATAAAGTTCACAGGGTTCAATTGCAGTCAGAAATAATATTAAACTATGGTTAAGGTGGACCGACGACCTCATAAAGGTAGCAGGAAGCGATGGATTCAGGCCGCTACCAACCGGTCATTATGGAAATCATTAGGGGAGGCCTATGTTCAGCAGTGGACGTCTTATGGCTGAAATGATGATGATGAAACTAAGGTTTTTGGTTTTATATTAGTCAAAATTAGTTTAATAAGTTTATATCGTAAAAGAGAGAGGAAATAAAGAAATAGAATGATCAGAAAACAATACAATCAGGTCGTCAGCCTATCGTGCAGGTGGCCACAGATGTTTAGTACTATCGTTCGTTCGTTACAGCCAAATGACGTCCACTACTGGACAAAAGCCTTCCCCAAGGATTTCCTTAAACCGGTCCTGCCCGCATCCAGGTTCCTCCCGCGACCCTCACCAGATCGTCGGTCCACCAAGTCAGATGCTACTTTAAGTCAGTAAATACAACAAAAATGATTAGAAATTTACGCAATAGGTAGGTGGTGCATTATCGGATAGAGGTTTATGAAATTGTTTACAATGTGTAGTAGAATAAACTGCTTAATAAGCACGTTTGATTTAACTATCTATGCAGCTTGTATCAGTTTTATAAAGGTATGCTGACACGATACATTAATATTAAAGTTACAAAATACAAAGAAAATACATAAATAAAATTGACCCATATTGACAATAAAGCCTTAAAATGTGATAGGCCTTGGATATAATTTTTACATCATCATTTTAATCAGTTTCATTCAAAAATAATTAATTGCTAAGATATTCTATACTATTTTATTATAAAATCTAAAGCTTTTGTTTCCTCAAACCGCCTGGGCAGCGCTGCAGCGTGAAGAATATAAATCCTCTATTAGCTTCTCGTAAATAAGAGAAGATCGTCGTCCAGCAATGGAGAAAAAATGAACTGAAGGCGAAAGTTAGCTATCCCCCGGAACTACTCAACCTTCACTGGTTGGGTTTCATTGGAGGCCAAGCTGTGGATCCTGGCTACACATGAGTTGCAGTGGTGGAAATGTGTGGTGGGATAAGTCCCTTTCTTGGTGGAAGTTTTCGGATTAAAAATAGATTAGGTAACTATATCTGCCACAAAATTCTAGAAAAATTTAATGATGCATGAGCAGAGGGCATAATACTAAACCCACAATTATAATTAATCCATTCAATTAATCTGGGTCACGTTTTGTCTATAAAGTGAAAACTTAGAGTATATAAATGCTTGTATTTCATCAGCAATTCTAGTAATTGCGTATTAATCAACAATGTTTCGTATTCCATTCATTTTCTTTTTGATCGGTGGGTCAATGGTAAGAATATTAAAATCAGGTCATTTGGTTTCTCTCTCTAATTTACTAGAGACAAATAGAGGATTTGACCTATTTTTTCAACAAATGTCAGAATAGATGGGAAACTCATACTATCATACGATAGACAGATAAGTATGTCTGTCCAATATTTTGTCACGCCTATACCAATCTTGATGAATTCATTTGAATGAAGATAATAGAGAAAGAAGGACCTTTATGAAAGAAGAATTTTTAAAATACCTAGTCAATAAATAAAATACTAATAACTAGCTTTCCACCCGCGGCTTCGCCAGCGTGGTATTTTGTCTGTCACAGAAAAACTATATCGCGCGCATCCCTGTTCCAAAAACCGGGATAAAAACTGAGAACGAATAAACTCGGGACTCAAACTATCTCTATGCCAAATTTCATCAAAATCGGTTCAGTGGTTTAGACGTGAAAGCAAGACAGACAGAGTACTTTCACATTTATAATATTAAGTATAGATAGTATAGATTTATCTAGTAAGGAATCTGAAAAATAAAATTTATGAAGTAAAAAAAAGAGATCTAAAGTTTTACCTTTATGAGGTCTTATGCCCACCTTGTGGGTAGAGTAAACGTCCTGTGGCTGGCCTCATCATCTTATGATTATGAAGCTTTTGCCTTCCAATTATTTAATTACAATTTGAAAATAATAAATATCTTGAAATAATCAAACTGCGTAAGGCGGGAATTGAACCCACGACCTTACGCTTGCCGGGCGACGGCTCTTCCTTCCAACTGAGCTACTTAGACACTGGATGAATTAATTAAAATTGTAACCACAAACTAATCACCATATTTTCAGATCATGTCCAAGGCCGATCTCCTGGGATCCTTGCCCATCGATCCTCTGTCCATCGTCAGCTCTGTGACGGACAACCTGCCTGTCGGCGATGCTCTGGACTCGGTTACTGGTCTGACTGAAATAGTGGGCTCTCCTACGCAGGTAGGGCGAAAGATTATGAGATATTTAATAGATACGGGACTATTCCCACCTCCCTTTTTTTTTCACCCCTGCAACTCCTGTGTAGCCAGGATCTACAGCTTGACCGCCAATATAAACCCAACCAGTGAAGGTCAAGTTTGTCCCGGGGGAAAGTTAAACTTTCATAGGACCCGCAATTAAATTAATCAGAAGAACATAGGAGGAGTTCGAAGTTAAGGTTCGACTTCCCTCCGTTGCAAAGCGGATGACAGGTGACAAACAAGGGTTTGGTAACCTTTATGAAAAGATAGATGTAATAGATAGATGAGACATAATTTGACAAAGAAAACATGTAAAGACTTTTTAGCATCATCATCATCAGATCACTTAGTCTCCAACACAGGAAGGCGACCCTCCCGATCTGAGAGGGTCCAGGACCAGAGGCAAATAGAGGATTTTTTTTTATCCACAACGAGGAAGCTGGCCTGTATCTCACCTGATGGTAAGTGATGATCAGGCCGAAGGTGGACCCGGGACCTCTGCGTCTGAAGTAGGTGGTCTTACCACTTATTTGTCCTATCCTCCTCTCCTGGATTGAAAAGGCAAGGCTCATAAAGGTCTTAACGTTTTTTTAACTTCTCTACAATTTTTTTTAAGCATTTGATGACATGTAGGAAGGAATCCTTGGGGGAGGCCTTTGTCCAGTAGTGGACGTCATTTGACTGAAACGTGCGATAGAGATAGATAGGCCAAAGGAAAAACATACAACATTTTTTTAAATAACACGAGCGCGATAAATAGTGATTTTGTGACGTAGGCGAGCAAAAGCTAGTTTTCTTTACAAAAAATAGAGATTTCTTCGCAGTTGACAGGTTAAATTTGACTTTGACAGGTACTTGAAGTGGTGGGAAATCTGCCTGTAGCAGGAGGGGTGGTGGACAAAGTCACCAAGGTGACGAAGGTGGACCCGAAGACCTTGATCAGAACGTTGAGGCTCCTAGCACTCCTGGGGCAGCTGTAGAAGAGAACAAAGGACTATCAGACTTAAGGACGTTTTTGAATAAAGGTTATTTTAATTAAGGGATTTGTTTTATTTTTCATCATCATCATCATCTCAGCCGTAGGACGCCCACTGCTGAACATAGACCTCCCCCAATGCTTTCCATGTTACCCGGTTGGTAGCGGCCTGCGTCCAGCGCTTTCCCGCTACCTTTACGATGTCGTCGGTCCACCTTGTGGGTGGACGTCCCACGCTGCGTTTACCAGTACGCGGCCTCCACTCCAGAACCTTGTTGCCCCATCGGCCGTCAGTTCTGCGTACTATGTGCCCTGCCCATTGCCACTTCAGCTTGCTAATCCGTCGGGCTACGTCAGCGACTTTAGTTCGTTTACGAATCTCCTCATTTCTAATTCGATCTCGTAAAGAAACACCGAGCATAGCCCTCTCTATAGCACGCTGTGCAGCTTTGAGCTTTTGTGTTTTATTTTTACATAATTGTAATTTGACGGAACCACTGGATGGAGGACGTAGTATGTCGCCTGCACACACCACGTCCCCATTATGTAGACCGACCATCTTCACCGAAGTAAATAAATAAATAAGTAAATAAATAAGTACCTGGACGGGCAACGCAGCAAGACCGTTCGATTTGGAATTCCTTGGGGGAGGGCTTTGTCCAGCAGTGGACGCACGTCATTTGGCTGAAAAAACGAACCAGATAGACCGAAAGAAAAACATAGTTACAACATTTTTTTGACAAACATTAAGTACTATGAGGTCTCACATTGCGCGTGGACGCACAGTGTGACCAACCAATCACAGAGCTCTATTCGGGCTTCAATGTTTGAAAACGGTTTTGAATAAAGTTATTAAATTAAGAGAATTTGTTTTATTTATACATGAATAGATGGATACAATGTAGTTACCTACCTGGATAAATACAGCTATCATGTTAAGGCTTGGTATTTCTGCTAAAGTAGGTATTTCGCGCTGTCAAAATCTGCGCGCGCAATACTTCGCCGAAGACAGCGCGCCAAAGAGCTCTCGCGGCTACACAGTATAGAAATACGCAGTTTGGAAATACGCAGTTGGTTAGGTTAGGTTGACTTCCTTCCGTTCAAGCGTCACACTCACAGCACTTTCTAATACAAATCATATCCAAGTGATACAAATTAAAACAACTTTCAAAATTTTTGGGAATATTTAGAATCGAATAAACATAGAATATAACTGCCAAAGTAAACACGGTTCAAAGAGGCGTGGCGTCACCCGACCCTCCGGAAGTTCCGCGCCGGCTAAAAGAATTTCAAGATTACGTCACCCGACCTATCGGTAGATCCTCGGGAGCTTGAGCGATTGGAAAAACATTTTATGATCAGTTACTCGTAGTAGCGATTATTTAGAGCTTGGATAATAAATTATAGTTGTTGCAATTCACAAAGCTTTGCATGTGGTTAATTACATTAATCAGTACACGCATCAATTTTGTTCAGTCTTTTTGTTTATTAATAAATAAAAATATCATACTAAAATTGCATACATATTTGTTTGTATTGGTCTGGGTGTTTTCTTTCTATAATTTATGTATAACGTATGTACGGGGCTCTGTATCGAAAATCACTATGAGCAATAAGCATCACACACGGTTACCTGGAGAGCATTACCGCAGCAAAAAGCTTGCCATCTTAAATGAACGGTATAATATCGAGGTTTCGTCAGTACAGTTGCGAACAAAGGTGTTTGTGTAGTGTAGTTGAGTTGAGAGGTCAGATTATTGAAATAATAAAACGAACATTTTATTTTTTAAATACATTTTAAAAATAATTTACATTACAGATAACAATGAGAGGATGACATTGCAAGGTGGTGCCAGTCCAGTCTTAAATCCGTTGATATATGCTGCATCTGCCATGTTTTTAACTAAAAGATTCTATCTTGCAGTTTAGACTTTTATTACAGACCTCAGACAGTATTTTTGGAAAACTTTTACGCATGGTGGAGGAAGGGACGCTCTAGAGACTCAAGTCTAGAAGGAGTCACATGAACTCCAAGTTTTAAATCCGTTGACATCTGCTGCATCTGCCATCTTTTTGGCTAGAAGATTCTTCTATCTTGCAGCTTAGACCTTTAGCTACAGACCTTAGACGGTATTTTTGTGAAAATTCTTACGCATGGTGGAGGAAGGGACGCTCTAGACACTCAAGTCTACAAGGAGTCACATGAACTCCAGTTTTAAATCCGTTGACATCTGCTGCATCTGCAATCTTTTTGGCTAGAAGATTCTTCTATCTTGCAGCTTAGACCTTTAGCTACAGACCTTAGACAGTATTTTTGTGAAAATTCTTACGCATGGTGGAGGAAGGGACGCTCTAGAGACTCAAGTCTACAAGGAGTCATATGAACTCCAGTTTTAAATCCGTTGACATCTGCTGCATCTGCCATCTTTTTGGCTAGAAGATTCTTCTATCTTACAGCTTAGACCTTTAGCTACAGACCTTAGACAGTATTTTTTATTATTTATTTGTGTCAGTGTGCTCTTCTAAAGAGTGTAAGACGATTGTATGTAGGTACTATTAAAATGTAATTTTAACTCATTGGTTTTGTCTTATATTTTTGAGGAATGTACTATGTATCATGAGTAGAGTCTTCGTTTAAAATGATGCGAACGATTTAAATTTCAATAGGTAGACAAAATTGAATTAGTTTTAAGCTTTCTCCAGTAACACTGATATTATTATACTGTGACTCATCAAAGTCATCATTGTCAAAAATATTGACAAATCGCGAACTGTCACGCTCACGACCAAAAAACTGACACGCGTCCGTCCTCCGTAAGCGCCACCGCGCGACTGATTGAGATTGTCCAAGCCGTCATGGACGATTTTTCCACATTTTTTAACATAGTAACTAAATAAGACGCAATATAAAAATTTCATCCGTTAAAAGCCCTCAAGTTATTTCTGAACTTTAGTTTAGTAAAAGATTTAGAATCTCAAATCGCTTATTTTAAAAATAAAACCATAAATAGAAAACGAATAGAGGTAACTTTGGGAATTTATTCTATCGAGTCAACTTCATCAAATCGTGTTTCCATCCGTTAATAGCCCTAGAAAATATCCTCAACTATGCCCAATAAAAATCTTAGCCTTTAATTTTACTGTTTAGTACCTCAAAAATGAAAAATGAAAACCTCATTTTCGCCATTTTCTCTGCTACCCGGCCTTAACTGCGCACCTGGCAGCAGTGACGTCAATGAGAACATGAGAATACTCTTTGTTTTTGGTCTATCAAAATTATTATTATATGCGTCATACACGTAGTTCTATGATAGCACAATTTATATAAAATGGTCAACATACTACATCTCAATTTAATCTAATTTGAACATGGGTTACTCAACTGTTATTATTTTACTTTTACTCGTATGTGGCTATAAGGTAAGAAATGTATTAATCTATTTTTAAAATGCGAAAGTAACTCTTGTCTATTACGCTTTCACGCCTAAACTACTCAACCGATTTTGATGAAACTTTGTATACAGATAGTTTGAGTCCCGGGAAAGGACAAAGACTAGTTTATACCCGTTTTTGGAAACAAGGAAACACGCGGTAAAGTTTTTATGTGACAGATAAAGTTTCACACGGGCGAAGCCACGGACAAAAGCTAGTATTTTTATTTTTGTTTTAAATTTAATCATTATTTTATTTTCAGGTAGCCTCATTCTCATATCCATTGATTTCTAACCAGCGTTTGACAGTAATAACTCAAGAAGAACTAATAAAAAGAAGGGTTCACACGTTGCAAAGTCTGGCAACTGTCAGTCAACCAGTCAACCCAAGAATACAATACTGGCCGTTGCCAAGTCTGGCATACCCGACGTACCCAAAACTGGAATTGCCAGAAGTGACAACATTGACGGTGCCAAGGTTGCCAGAATTGAGGCCAGTAACGGTGGCAAGGTTGCCAGAAGTGAGGCCAGTAACGGTGCCAAGGTTGCCAGAAGTGAACAGGAATGTAAAGAACCCAGAATTGCCGATGCTGAAACAACTGCCAGCAATTTTGACGGTGGGTGAAAAGGTAATAATTATTTTAGCTTTAAAAATTTCAAAATTGTTCATGGTTGCAAGTGCGGTAATTTCAAACTCATTGGCACATTTTCCGAATGAATTCATTTCATATTGTTTCCCTAGGGCTTTTTCCCACGACGATTCAGTCTTGTCATTATACTGGACCAGTAAAAATAGGATTTCATCCACTATCTGCTTCCCGCGTAGAAACTCCCGTACCTGTAAAAAACGATATACCTACAGGGTGGAATTTTGTAATGCCACCTGGAGGGAAAATACTCTTAATACTGTAGATAGAACATTTAACTGAAAGTAAACATTCCTTTATTTTTGAAAAGAAAGAGAACTGCATTAAAAGATTTTCGAAAATATAATAATTAAAATAATTTAAGATTTCATGGTTTTCATTTCATTTGATTTAGGTATCATGTTTGTTAGAGAGATTTCATCCTTATACTTAACCCTAACGATCGATGTAATAAAAACACAGGGTGTCATTTTTAACAGATTTTAGTTGGTTCGATTCCCGGGTGTGGCAAGCAAATTTTTGGAAATCTTTGAATGCATTTCTATTTCTTTTCAAAAGTAAAGAAATGTTTTCTTTGAGATTTTTTTTTCTATCTACAATATTAAGAGTACTTTCCCTCCAGGTGGCATTACAAAATTCCACCCTGTATACTGTCGTGTGAACACAGTGTATAAAATCCAGTTTTGCGGAATCCAGTAATGCTACTTCATTGCATCCCTCAAAACTAGATTGCCATGGGAAAGGGCCCTTAATAAAACCTCAAGTATAAAGTTTTTGACTTCTACTAGCTTATTGAGGTACAACAAAGTATAATATTTTCTTCCTCTGCTAAACAAATCTTCTATATTTTCCAGAAAGAGACCAAAATAACTCCCCCGAGGATCGGAGCGGCATCCTCAAGCTTGCAAGGCTTGCTGAACGCTGCCATATCGAGGAACAAGCCGCAAGTTCAAACCACAGATTACAGCAGAGAAGAAGTCTGGAACCACTTTAAAGGCCTGCAGGATAGAGCTTCACAGTATCTTATAAAGTAATAACTAGAAATAAATACAAAAGGTAAGGGAACCATTTAAGCATTCTAACGCCCGTATTCACAAACATTACTATGAGGTCTCACAGTGAGTGTGGACGCAGCGAACCAATCACAGAGCTCTATTCAACGCTGTGAATTCGATTTGCTGCTTCACATAAGCAAACATCGTTTGTGAATACGGGCGTAAGAATTTACGGAACTTAAGCACTTAGACACCTATCAACCTGGAAAGGGATCGTCCGTATCAACTCGAGGTGGTCAGTATTCTTTGTATGAAACTCCATACTGCAACGCACACTTATCTGCAACGTAAACGCCTCGCCTCGCTGTTGACAGCGCGCGAATGGCGATGACAGCTCGCGAAAAGCGACACGATGTTGATCCCTTTCCGAGTTGATCTGCTATTACCTTTGTCCCACCACACTTTCCCAACACTGCAACTCTACAGGGTGGAATTTTGTAATGCCACCTGGAGGAAAAGTACTCTTAGTACTGCAGATAGAAAATTTTACTGAAAGAAAACATTCCCTTATTTTTGAAAAGAAAGACAACTGCATTCATAGATTTTCGAAAATTTTTCGAAAATTCACTACCATACCATAAAATTTTCTGTACATTAATTAAAATAATTTAAGATTTTATGGATTTCCTTTCATTTGATTTATCAAGTTTGTTAGAGAGATTTCATCCTTATACTTGACCCTAACGATCGATGCAATAAAAATACAGGGTGTAATTTTTAACAGATTTCAGTTAGTTCGAATCCCGGGTGTGGCAAGCAAATTCTTGGAAATTTTTGAATGCAGTTCTATTTATTTTCAAAAATAAAGGAATGTTTTCTTTGAGAAAAATTTTCTATCTACTTACAATATTAGGACTACTTTCCCTCCAGGTGGCATTACAAAATTCCACCCTATATATCCAGGATCTACAGCTTGGCCTCCAATGAAACACACAGTGAAGGTTGAATAGTCCCGGGGGATAGCTAACTGTCTTGGAACCCGCAAAAGTTAAGCAATCTGTGTATTAGCACAGAATAATAATAAGTACTACGTACAGAAGTTTTACTTCGCGATGGTATTTAAAAAATTGTGTGCTCAATGTCATTAACAATATGGTGTAATTTAGCCTGTCTCAAGAGTCAGGCACCATTTTGGTGACAAACGTCAGTGATCGGCACTGCGCCGAAGCTATAGGGCCGACTTCGGTAAAATGATGTGACGTGAGGTGCCAAACTGCGGAAAATAGCGGGGGGAAAACATGACTTAGCATGAATTATCATGAATAATATTAACTACTTATTTACCTCTCAGTGTCTTGAGGCAACTTAAAAAAGTACATTCTGTGTTTTTATTATTAATTAGGCAGTTAAATACTGCACAGTATTTAGTACACCATTTTCTTTATTTTCTTCCATCATACACAAGAATACGCGTGCGTGACTCAATGTTCGCTCGTATGTGAGGCCTTGTCGAATAGTATCCTGTAGGTGGACCATCGTGCGTGTTTTGTTTTCGATGTAAACTCGCGGAGATGAACAGGCCTGGTATTAGGCTGAGTAGATGAAGATTAGGGTATCTGGATCCTGAATGGTTGGATCCAGATGCCCTAATCTTCATCTACTAGGCTGCGTTTCCACCAGAGGTATGTGATAATGCAATGCAGTAGATAATTCGAATCCAATACCATCGAATAGGAAGAAACTTCAACCCATCGTTCAACCTTTAAATTCTTAGAGTCGATGCAGAATGTAGATCAAATAACGAAATGACGATAGTGAAATTGAATGCAAGCTTGTCAAACTCTCGATTCGAGTATACATTATAGAGATTTTTATTTTATGATCTAGATGATATAAGTAATAGTCTAGATAATCTAGTATCTAGGTCTGATCATAAAATATACGGTGTTGAAAGATGAAGATTAGGGTATCTGGATCCTGAATGGTTGGATCCAGATGCCTTAATCTTCATCTAATAGGCTGCGTTTCCACCAGAGGTGTGCGAGGATGCGTAGCGATGGATATGTTTGTAAAGAACGAATCACTCCATTTACCGAGGCGAAATAAATGAAGCGATTCAATTAGTTCATTATTTCTTCTACATCTCTGGTGGAAACGCAGCCTAAATGTAAGTATTTGACCTAGATGTAAAAGTTATTTTTAATTTAAAAGCAAAATCCTAAAAAAAAATATTTGCTTTTTCATCCTATCATTTGATATTTTTAAAATTTATCACAATCTTCAAGAGGTCTCTAACTTTGGTTAGAATAGTTACCCTCCTAGCAAAAGGTTCATGATTCGATTCCCAGCTGAAGCAATTAATTTCAGGCGAAAAAAGCTTCTGAAATAGGTATATTAGGTATTTTGAAAGAAATCAACATTAGGTAACAGAATTTACACGGAAATTAGTTACTATCTCAAACTAAATGTCACGTAACGTTCTTACATAACAATGATTGCTTATCAATTTGTATAAAAGGTAGTTATTTAATAATTCTATGATTATTTTCTAAGTTCATTTCTCATCATGTTGTTTATTATTTCTCTTGCAAGTGCGTTTGCTTGTCAGGTAAATTATTATTTTTATTTTTGTCATATTTTTTGTGCTTGAGGAGTACGCGATATTTTGACCTAGTGTAAAATATAGACCAATACTGTATAGCTGGATCACACTGATTCGCACTATTATTAACGAAATTAACATTTTGAGTAACGGAATAATTTTTGGATCACCATTAAAATTTTGTAAAAACACTTATTCTTATATCATTCAATTGTCACATCTCTTTTCTTAAAACTACGACTCAATGAAACCTATTTTCTTTATAAACTCCTTATTTCTTTCTTTTCAGATATCGTCTGCCCAAATACTGTCTCTAGGACTTCAAAATGGACAATTTTCAGCACCTGTACTGCAAAACGTCAATCAAAATGTTCAACGAACGATAACTGTACCAAGTAACAGCATTATACTGCAAAATAGCGGCATTAACAACTATGCCAGCAATCTCAACACCATTGGCAATATTAATTCAGGCATTGGCACCATCAGCACCGGGATTGGCAACGCCAATTCACTGAATTCGCTACAGCTGAGCAACGTGCCAGTGGGTTCAAATATTCAACTAATGAAGAACCTGCCAGTTACTGGCGTTGTTGCTAATAATATTGGAAGCAGCAATATTATTACTGTGCCTAACAATTTGGTTTCTACGAATGTTGGCTCCATATTTGGCAGCAACATAATAAGTGCTAATGTCGGAAACAATTTGGTTGGTGCCAATATTGGAAGTAATTTAGTTGGCGCCAATTTAATCAACACCAACTTGGGGTCTAACGTAAATAATGGCAACTGGGTTAACGCCAATGTGCCAGTAAACTTGGCAAATGGCTTCAACATCAACACTGGCACGTTTGCGATTGGTAACACTGGTTTGGCCAATATTTTGCCAAGCGGACATACTTGTGGCATCCAAATATTGGGTGATGCTTTGCAAGTTGGTGGCGCCGTAGACGTGAATGGTCAACTACCCTTCTACACGACTGTCAGTGTAAATGGTGTCCTGCCTTCAAGTGGTGTCGGAGTGGTCAACTGTGGTTGTGGTGGCCAAGGATCATAATTTAATTTAAACTTGTGATAGTAATTTATTAAATTAAATGTCTAAAAAAAATATTTGTTTTTTTTTTAATAATTTTAGATTTAATCATGTGAGAGAAAATTAAGAATAATACAAATAATTAACCTACATAAACTAAATATTTACAAATATTTACAAATAAAAAATATGTCCCAAATCGCTGTCCAAACAACGCGACATGGTGCCCAGAATGCTGGCTGCATTTCCGCGCTGAATGGCCAAACTGATTCGTTGGCCAAGAAATGCGCCAGCTCTTCTATCACCTGTACAGTCAATCAGGCGCTTGGCTAATTCCCTGTACAGGCGATGAGCACTTGGTCCCCACGGACCTAGCGTCTCGACCCCAAATGGCTCAAACATATTTGTTTTGACTTTTATTTTCATCTGAATCTCTGAAACGGAAGTCTCTTGGGATCTAGGCTCCGCTTTAAAACCGGGCAATCTGTGTTGGTGTACAACTGACGTCATAGGTTTTTAATGTTGTAAAAAGTATGTCAATTGAGTGTTGATGTCAAACAGTATACCTACACTAGAAACTTTATCAACGAATTTGAAACCACCAATCAATGAGGGTTTTCGCGAATGAAAGATCCGCTAGATGGCGGGACGTGGATGTGGGGTCTGACTGCTGCGTGATTGGTGGATTTTGACATATCTGTCAATGTCATGTCAAAAATAACCAATCATGCAGCATTTGGACCTTGAGTCTACGTATTGCCATCTGGCGGATTTTTCATTTGCGAAAACCCTCATTGACGTACTTTTTATAACTATCAAAACGAGACTCTCCCATAAATTTTCTCTATTTTGTCAACCCAATTAAACTACTTTTATCAATTGCAATGTAACCAGAAATCTTAATTTACAGGTAATTTAAAATTGATTAAGTTTTAAAGACTAGAAAGTTGTTTTAAAAAAGAGTGGTGGCAAATTCCCAATTACATAGTTTGATACCACGCAGCGTAAAACTGAATCAGTCGACTGGACGTAACGTTTTCAAAGAAAAGTATTATGAAGTAAGGATGCTAAATAATGCATTAGTATTTAGATGACTAGAGTGAACGAACGAACGAACTCTATCGGACTTACTCCCACCTACTTATTTGACTAGGAAGGAATACCGAGTCTGTCCTTTAATTTCTCTCTGTAAACAAAGGTATTTTTTCCCGAAGTGATGGTAGGTAAAACTAATGTAGAATTTGAATTCGAATACATAGCTAGGCAGCACGTTGGGGCAGAATCAGAATAACTAGTTCTCGAGTGGCGACCACGGGCTGGAAGAGCCTGGATGCGGGCAGCGCAGGACCGTTCATTGTGGAAAACCTTGGGGGGGCCTTTGTCCAGCAGTGCACGTCATTTGGCTGAAACGAACGAACATAGCAAGATAAAACGGGTCATGTCAGCATGTGATAATAATAATAAATTCGTGCCTGACACTACGCAAGTTTATTTTTCCAGTAGTGCGAGACTCGCGTACTGAACTAATATGCCAGAGAACGCATTTTCACACAATACAACATTTATTTTTATTATGCTTAGATATTACATTTCAAAGTTTTTGATTTGAGACTTGATGTCGTGTCCAATATTCTTTATTTTTCACTTCATAAAATCCATCGCCTTTTTGGGCGGGACTTGAATGAGAGCTATCGTATTTTCCTTCTTTTTCTTCTTTTATTAATCGCAATAAAACCTCTGGGGCTTATTTTTTGTGCCAATGCTAAATGGAAAAATAATAAATTAAAACTATTAAAACAGATAAATAAACCATGCTTTCCCTTTCACTACCCTCCACGGAATCGTATTTACCCTGGCCACAGGGCTTAGTGTGAGTTTACATCAAACGTCCTCTTTAGAGAGCGCGTAAAAAATGACATTAAATGTATGACGGATTGTACAGCGCCCCTAGCACTAGAGTACACGCGCGGACTACTATAGTAGACCAGGGTAACATTTTACGCTATAACTTTTTGAAAACTTGCGCCAGAGAGCTGGCATTCCAGGAAAGCCTCGTTTACTAAATTTGTCAGTAAGCCAGTAAAGCTTGGGTCACTAGAGTCTGCGCACTTTTCTAAAATTGGCCGTCGAAACTGCGGGTCTACTCAAAAGCCCGAAATCACTCGACAAAAAAACTATGAAAGACTTGTAGCAAATGGATTTACACCGTGTACCAGGCAGTAGAAAGTCATGAATACTATGACAGATAAAAAACTAATCATATTTTTTCAGTCAATTTTTTTTTTGTTAACATTGGTCTTAGAGTGCAATTTTGGTCCAAAAAATTTACAACTTTTAAATCTGTTTATAATGTTTGATCCCAAATAGTTATCTAAAGAAAGTTTGATTATAAAATAACTATAATAAACACTTTTATCATTTACATAGTAATTCTATTCAAAAATTGCTTATAAACTGATTTACAGTGATTTTAAATTGGCTTACCAGAGTAGGCCGCGCGTGTATTCGTGTAAAAAAAGGGACGCGTGTACTGCAGTGCTAGCGAAATCTTTCAAGAACTAAAAATTTCTATATTATTATTTTTTAACGCGCTCACTCACTAGTGAGGACTTTGTCACCTGTCATCCGCTTTGTAATGGAGGGAAGTCGAACCTTAATTTCGAACTCCTCCTATGTTCTTCTGATTAATTTCGTTGCGGGTCCAATGACAGTTTAACTTTCCCCCGGGACAAACTTGACCTTCATTGGTTGGGTTTTTGTGGCGATCAAGCTGTAGATCCTGGCTACACAGGAGTTGCAGTGGTGGGAACGAGAGGTGGGAATAATCCCGTGATAGTGAGGACGTTTCATGTAAACTCAGCCCACTGTTGGCAATAATCTAACTTATCGAGCAAGCTTCTGTCACTATTTTAAGCTTCTGTCACTTGACAGTAGTGTCTTTCCTACGAGATCTGTGTTTAACGTGAACCTGATTTTCTTTTTTATCAGTCTTTTGATCCTGATTTTCTTTTTTTTCATGGTTATTGCTGTAAAAATTACAATTAAACTGTGTAAGCTTCAACCACATCAACGCGTTGGTGTGGTTAAGATTGGTTACTTTTTTTTTCAAAACTAATGTCAAAAGCAAATTCCTTTGTATTCCTTTGTTTTTGGGATTCTGGGAACTGCTTGACATTGGCAGAATCACTGCGTGGCGCCCTTCAGCGCTTCAGCGGGACAGTTCATCCCAAAAAAAATAGGATTCTGGGTGAAGTTTGCTTCCACCTTCAGCCTGATCATCGCCTTCCAATGCAGACGCTGAAGATGCAGGCCAAGAGATTCTACAATGAATGTAAAAAAGGTGTTTTTAAAAACTGTAGCTCATTTTCTCCAATCAAATAGCTAAGGTGATGGATTTTCCATGGTATTTTATAATAAGTTTTCTAATATTAAAACATTAAAAGTAAAACAAAAAATATAAATAACAAGCGTTTTAATTTAATCAAATATTCGATAAATCACAGAAACACTTACAAACACACATGTTCACACCAAAATAATTCAAAACAAACAATTAATTAAAATAATTAATTAGTACACCCACATATATCGCTGGCTACGGAGACAGTGCCTTCTGCTGGGATATAGCCTTCAAAAGTGACGTAGCCAATGATTGGCAGTTCGCCAGTGTAACCTTTATTGGCATCATTCACTAATTCTATCTCCCCTAGTTTGAAATTGGAGATGCCAGAGACTGGCAGGTTGCCAAGAGTGTTCGATCCGCCAATAAAGTTGTTGCTGCCAACGGTGCCAGCAGCCAAACCTGCTCCACCGCCAATTGCCAAGTTAGTGGATCCCACATTGCCAATGTTGGCTCCAACAAAGTTGCTGCCAGTGCCAACAGTGCCAGCGGCTAAACCTGCTCCGCCTCCAATCGCTAAGTTACTGGATCCCGCATTGCCAATGTTGGCTCCAACAAAGTTGCTGCCAGCGCCAACAGTGCCAGCGGCCAAACCTGCTCCACCGCCAATCGCCACGTTACTAGCTCCTGTATTTCCAAAGCTGTTAATAAGGCCACTGGCCAAGCTGCCACCAAAACCGCTCGCACTGGCACTGGCACCACTACTGGCTAAACCAACAATACTGCCTCCAGCGTTGTTTTTGGCGTTATTCGCGGCCAAGCTGTTTCCTATCTTCGCCGCCAAACTCTTGGCGTCCGCTCCACCATAGCTGCCAATGTTGATATTGTTGGAGACACTGTTGCCAGAGATTTTGCTGCTTGAGGCGAGGCTGGAGGATTTGCCCAGAGAAACTTGTGCGAAACCCTGGAAGAATAAACACAATTAATTTGTACTGCCACCACTCATTAAAAAATTAAGCGTGGTACCTATTGCAATCCATAACATTATTTGATTTCCAAAACTACTGAACTGATTTGAAAAATTCTTTCAACATTAGAATCCTACATTATTTCTGATGAACATAGGCGGTACGAACTTCGCCGGGGCAGCTAGTATAGAATAAAAATTTACCTGAGCAAAGCTCAAAGCGACGCAGACTGCAAAAACAAAACTTGCCATTGTCATTGTTATTCGATCCAAAATAAACAATGCAAATAAAATGCTTCGACCGACTTTTATACATTTAATTACATAATTAATTATACGTTATCATACAAAACTACTTAAAATAGTTACAATAATTACATAAGTTAATATAGCTGATTACAATTATTGCAAACATCTGATTGTATTTTCTTAGAAAAGGACCGCTCGGTGTGGAAATCCTTGAAAGAGGCACATCTAGTTTAACACTTTGGCATCTTAATCAGTTGTAATAAGAGTGGTTATGCAATAAAAATGTATAGTCTAATGTGCTCATCCTCACAACTGAGAAATATTACAAACTGGCGGCCGCCCGCGACTTCGTACGCGTGGATCCCGTTTTACCCCCTTAGGGGTTGAATTTTGCAAAATCCCGTCTTCGTGAGCCCCTACGTTCTAAAAGGAACCCCCATGCAAAATTTGAAACTTCTAGCACTTGTAGTTTCTGAGATTTCCTGATGAGTGAGTGAGTGAGTCAGTCAATTTTGCTTTTTATATTTTTGCCAATTTGACATGGATGGATATTGTAGATTTGAATCTCGCCTCAAGAAAATGTTTGTTATTCAGAAGGTACGTTTAAGTCCGATTTCCACTAGACCGGAGAGAAAGGAGATTTGTTGGAATAACCAATCAGATTTCACCTCTCCTTCAGTTCCAGAAATCTAGTTTTTCAAACACATCTCACATGTGAAAATTTTATTGGCAGGTAGCTAATAATAGCTCATAAGACAGCCCCCCTTAATTGATATTTATTGTCCTGTCATCCGCTTTGCAACGGAAGGAAGTCGAACCTTAACTTCGAACTCCTCATATTTTATATTCTTCTGATTAATTTCGTTGCGGCAGCTTAAATTAGCGACAGCTTAACTTTCTCCCGGGACAAACTTAACCTTCATTGGTTGGGTTTTTATGGCGGTCAAGCTGTAGATCCTGGCTACACAGGAGTTGCAGCGGTGGGAACGAGAGGTGGGAATAGTCCAGTAAACATTTTCTCTCCGCTTTGATGTAAACCGAGTCTAAGTCATCAGTGTGTTTGATCCATGTTACACATATTTCATTTAAAAATAACATAACAATTCCAGTACTAACTTTGCGTAACTCCGTTCTAAGAATTACGTTGTTACATATATGATAAAAGTGTTCTAATTTTCTACAAACTAACAATATTATCATACCGCAATTTTGATAAAGTTTGTTACAAAATGATACAAAGAAATGTATAAAACAGTGCACCTTTTTTGATATCATTATCACTTTACAGTTGAATTCAATTCAAACATCATGTCTTCTTTCGCCTTTTTATTCCTCTGCATCCAGGCCTGCCTGATCCAGGTAAGAACTTAAATAATACCAAGGTTTAAGAGTTCGACATCGACAACAATTTGTACCTCAACATTTGTACGTAAATTCAAAGACACTCCTCACTTAAATCGAAACACTTCCCTTGTTTCGCCTTGTTTGTCCTTTTGAGAGGACCTTTTTAGAGATCCTAATAAGAGAAAGCCTCCAGGCATAATACAAAATTAGTAAAAAACAGCACTTAAGTGATCTTGAGCCTTCTCGTCATCATTGAGTGATCCAAAGCTCTTTGGCAAGAGGAATGCTTTTAAAATCTACAATTATTATTATAGCCAGTTTCAATAGTACCCTTGACACGAAAGAATTAAAAAGAAAGACTTTATGGAGTACCCCGAATGAGTGCCGTGACGTCACCGATCAAGTGGAGTGAAATATTTGTTATGCGAAACTTTGAGGGCCTGTAACTTCTTTATTTGTAGAGATATTTTCATGATTCTTTCACAATTAATATTGGTTTTACTTATATTCTCAAGCTTTATTAATAGAAAAAAAATTGGAAACTTCTCCATTAAAACAATTTCGTATCATTTCAGAATGCCTTCTCCCAAATAATCTCGCGAGGTTACAACCCCATGGACGTTGAAGTCGACGCTCTCAGCTACGGAATCTCTGGAGGCCTCAGCGGCTATGGAGTCGGCGCCTCTGGATACGGACTTGGCAGCGCCAACGTAGGACTTGGCGGCGCCAGCGCGATCGGACTTGGCAGTGCTAACATTGGCGGCGCCAGCAGAATCGGTCTTGGCAGCGCTAACACTATCGGACTTGGCAGTGCTAACGTTGGTGGCGCCAGCAGAATCGGACTTGGCAGTGTTAACGCTATCGGACTTGGCAATGTGAACGCCGGCGGCTGGTCTGCGGGCAGCGTTGGCAGTGGCTTCACTGGCGGATACGCGCCCTCAGACGTTGCCGCCGTTGCCGCTCTGCCAGTCTCTGGCCCGTACGGCGGTACTGGCTACGGAGAGATGGCCGTCGGAGGCGACTTTGGCGCGGCTGGTAATGCCATAGTGACCGGCCAGCTGCCAGTGCTTGGCGCGGTGTCGTTCAATGGCAACATCCCCGCCAGTGGCGTCGTGTCCATCGCTGGCAACTGCCCCTGCGGTGGTGTGCTGTTGTAAGCCATAGCTTACCAATGAAAATATTATGTTTTGTTTGTTAAATAAAGTTATAGTTTTGTATTATTTTTGTAGTCTTAATTACCTGATTTGATAAACGAAATTGGACAGTGCGTCGATCGTTAAGGAAGTTTTCAAAATGAAAAAAACTATTTTTTTCCAATAGTCAATCTTTAACTTAAATAATTATTATGTATAATAATCCTGGGTCCGTAATTAAGGACACTTCATTAATAGCATTGCTAATCAAATCAAACCATTTAGAACTGTTATTAATTTGTGTCCTATTGGCTAGGTCAAAGCTTACCAAAGTTATTTTTACTATGATGCTCTTGTCATTTTTATGCGACGCAAAATATGAAAATCAATATTATTCGCTTTTGAGATTTATTAATACTAGTTTTTAGATGTATTAACGGAGCTCAGCAATATTTACACTTCTTTTTCAATGAAATAGTAACGATTAGTCTAACAGCCTGGCATCGAACACAGTGACATGACGGAATCGAATTAGTAGAAAACCAAACAAGTATGTCATTACAATGACGTATTCTTAACAATATTATTATTATGATTCAATATACAATAAATGCTACGGACTTGCCACAGCACCTAATAAAACATATTATTATTTTAAAGTGTAGAGTCAACTGGACTTATAATTTTCTTGTATAACTAGCTGCGGACACGACTTACACGAGTGAAAATCATTTGAAAGATTTTTTTAGTTTTTACAACATTTCCTATTAGTCGCAGCGTGATGACATAACTTAGGCTTCCTAGATATTGTGTCGAATGTGAAAATACAAATAGATAAAAATTCATAATAAGACTATTGTATTAATAGCACAAATAAAATACAAGGCTATTCTATCAATGAAATTGCTTTGATGGCAGAAAGGAACACCGTAGGTACTTAGCACAGAGAACTAGTGACAATGCAAAATGCAAATGGGGCAATGAGTAAGCTTCTGTAATAGAGGCCATGTACTGGAAAGCGCAGCGTAGGACATCCACCCTCGAAGTGGATAAATGACCTATACATAATTATAAAGGTTACTGGAAGTTTCTGGAAGCGCCACTGTATGCAGACCGCTTCCAACCAATCAATCTTCTTTCTGAACACTATAATCCGGGCCTTTTCAAGGCGAGAGTGAATAGGCACTTACAGGGCGGATTATGTACCATCCTAGACTGCATGTCACCGCCTTGTCTTACACAAAAAACATCCTGAATGCTTTTTTCCGTCGGAAAATGCTTTGCGCATACCCAGCTACGCACTGGCTGATAAAGGTTTGAAGTTATATGGAACTCTTCCCACCAGAAAGGGGCCTTCCCACTAAAATCAATGGTATCTTCCGGGGCCACATGAAACCGAGCAGCAAGTTATTGACCTAAAATTGGATATTCACTAATGTAGGATGCCCATGTAGATTTCCTAAGATTCATAAATTATGGTGATGATGATCATGATTGCTTTTGGAATTCGCTAAATATGGTGTGTTCAATCTTTAGCGACTTTACGTTAAAAGTTAGTAAACAAACAAAGATGTTACATAATACCCTATTAGAAAGGCTGTGCTAAGCTAAGAGATATTGCTGGGTTGCCTACAAGTATCATTTTAGTATTTTGTGAAAAGTCAGCGAACAAGAGAATTATAATGGTGATATCAGGCCTCTAAAGATTGTAGTGTATAGTGTGATTATAGGCTGCTTTTTACCAAGTATAAGTTCAGCTGTTTTCAGGGATGTGTTTGTCTAGTACCAATAGCATCACATCGTTAACTAGCTTCCTCAGCACAGTTTTTGTCGAAATGACTGAGCGGAGCGAGGATTTTGCACAAAACATGATGACAAGCAAAAATAATTGTATGGGCATTGCGAGGAATGCCTAGGAGAAACTAGGGGCTATCTAATTTTGGAAATTCGAGAAAAAAATTGGTATCATAACTTGCAACTAGTTATCAGAAGGAAAGAGAGCCCAAGATTCCAGGAAATAATGAAAATGTCGTGTATATGCATAGTCGACAATATTCTTTATTTGTTTTACTTCATATCATATCACCACCACTTCAGTAGTAGATGGAGGGGCGGCCGAAACCTTCGCTGACGATGCCGACCTGTCCACTGCCGCAGCCGCAGGTGGCCACACCAGACCCAGCAGTGGGCAGGGCGCCTTCGAAGGCCACAGCGCTCAGGAACGGCAGCTGACCGGTCACCAGCAGGTTTCCTTCGATGGCGTTCTCAGAAGCGACGGCAAGACCGCTGGGACCGATGGGGGAGATGGCAGTGACAGCCAAAGGACCGCCAGACACGATGTTGTAGCTTGAGAGTCCGCCAAGAGTGGCGCTGCTGATGGCAGGAGCGGCGACGCCAATGGTGCCAAGGTTGTTGGAAAGGCTCAGTCCGTTTGAGAGGCCAAGTCCGTTTGAGAGTCCAAGACCGCTTGAAAGGCCAAGTCCACCCACAGCGAGCCCAGAGCCGTAAGCACTGCCGCCGCCAATGGCGAGGCCAGAGCCAGAGGCATAAGCACTACCCGAGCCATAAGCGCTGCCAGAGCCAGAGGCGTAAGCACTGCCAGAGGCATAAGCACTGCCGGCGCCGTTGATGAAGATGTCGTTGTCAACAATGGAGTTGCCAGTGACGTAAGAACCAGACGGATAGTACTGGGCGAAGGCAGCCTGAAATAAAGATAAACATATTTTTTATAACACGGAAAAGATTATTTACTATTTATATTTATAACATTTAAATTACAGTAATTTTAAAGAAAGAAACTATCAATTTAATTTACCTGGCCGAAGAGTGCTAAAGCACAGACGAAGGTAATTTTAGCTGCCATCTTTGCTATTCCTTGATTGACCAAACAAGAATGTCTTCTGAAATGACCGGAGCAGTTTATATACTTTTTTGTGCTTTAACACTATCACTACAACTACGTTAGAACTCACATTATTTTGTTATCATAACAATTAAGTTGCACCATTTTAATGACATTGTATTTTTCCTAGAATTTTTTATGTTAAGCTAAAAAGTTGCGACCTACTTTGATAACGTTGACCTTGAAATAAGCAATGCTGTTTCAAGTTGTGAAAAATGTATGTCTACCTTTTGATAATGCAATTAAAGAATACAAGTAGGTAATGCAATTGATACAATGAAGCTATCGTATTCGTAAGAATTTACGCGATAATTTCAAATTTCAAAATTGGCAGTGGTACCTCTATAAATACTGTGTTAAGGAAACTTTGAATCATTCAAAATCCAGCATTTGAAACAATCATGAACTCCTTCGCATTCTTACTTCTCTGCATCCAGGCTTGCCTGATCCAGGTAAGAAGACAAAATAATTTTGAGTAAATTTTTTTTAAACAATTGTTAAGAAAAGCCGTCTCAGCCTTGTGTTCCCAAAATAAAATCATAAGGACTTCAAGGCATGAGAGGCATCAGGAATTTTCTGGACAAACTCGCTTCACCATAGTTCGCATCAGTTATCCAAGCCAATTCTACTAATATTATAAATGCAAAAGTTTGGATGTCTGGATGTTTGTTACTCGTTCACGCAAAAAGTACTGAACAGATTTTGATGAAACTTTACAGTATTATTGTTTATAACCCAGAATAACATAATATTATAGGCAAACGAAATTTGACGCGGGTGAAGCCGCGGGCAATAATTACATAATAAAAATCTTAGTAGTACCGAAAGAAACTTGTAAGCATCTCCGATTTTTACTGACCATCGCTCACTTTTTTATAACGTCTGAACCATGTATCATTAATTAACATGGATGGATTAAGGCATAGGATTACATTTTTATTACTAAACAAATATTTTTGATTTATTTCAGAATGCCTTCTCGCAAGTGCTGCCTCTAGGCTACCTCAACCCCATGGACATTGAAGTCGACGCTCTCAGCTACGGAATCTCCGGAGGCCTCAGCGGCTACGGAGTCGGCGCCTCTGGATACGGACTTGGCAGCGCCAACGTCGGACTTGGCGGCGCCAGCGCAATCGGCTATGGCAGCGCCAATGTCGGACTAGGCGGCGCCAGCGCCATCGGACTTGGCAGCGCTAACATTGGTGGCGGAAACATAATCGGTCTGGGTGGCGCCAACGCAATCGGACTTGGCAGTGCCAACGCAATCGGACTTGGCAGCGCCAACGCAATCGGACTTGGCAGCGCCAATGCAATCGGCCTTGGCAGCATCAACGCTGGTGGCTGGTCCGCAGGCAACGTTGGTAGTGGCTTCACTGGCGGATACGCCCCCTCAGACGTCGCCGCCGTTGCCGCTCTGCCAGTCTCTGGCCCGTACGGTGGTACTGGCTACGGTACCCTGGGTGCCGCTGGCGACTTCGGTGCTGCTGGTACCGCCATCGTGACCGGCCAGCTGCCAGTGCTTGGCGCAGTGTCCTTCAATGGCAACATCCCCGCCAGTGGCGTCGTGTCCATCGCTGGAAACTGCCCCTGCGGTGGCGTGCAGTTGTAAAAACAACAACATAAAAACATTGATACTTGAAACTTCCCATGAAATAAACATTGTATGAATTGAAGCCTCTGTTTATTTTTCGCACATTTGCATCTACTTTATGATGATTACCTTTACTTTTATTTCATTTTTCTACCAAACTCAAGCTGACTTCAATGCATGAAATTCAGCAATTCGCTACTACTCACTAAGGTGTATTTATGTTATATCTACAATGAACATCACTGTATTATGTTGTATTTCAAAGAATAATTTGCATAATATTATAACATTTTTTGTTTGAAAATACATAATATTTTGTATTTCTTTAGGTACATTTATTACACACGATTACCGTCGTGTTTTGCTTGTAAGCTAACAAAATACAATTGAAATCTCTTATTCATAAAATTTAATGACACGTTAAAAAATGGTTTTTGTTCACAAGTTGACTGAGAGAAAACGCCATAGGTATGGCAATAAGTTAACCTTTTAATTATTTCATGTACCATAATATGTGAAATATTGTACCGTTAGCAGTTTGTTTAGTGCATGCTGACAAATAAAATTGCAAATACCTTTACGTTGGTTCAATAATCTTTGTCGACAATAATAACTGGGTATTGTTTACATTACACAATTATGTACTCATTAGAGTTTTAGTATTCAAGTAATTACGTTGTTTCATTCCTTTTGGTTATAATTTATTTTACTTTTTAGTGGTATTGTGTCTATGTGTAATTGACATCAAAACCTAATACTTATGTATGTAAAATTAAATTGCCATACTTATTATAATATAAATAATTAATTAACTGACTTAAATGTAATTTTGCATGCTATTTGTAATGGCGAAACATGTGCACTACTGAATTCTATACAGGGTGTTTCTTGTAAGGTGTCAAGCCGAAGGCAGGTGATAGGTGAGGACTAGACCTATTGATTTCACCCCCATGTATGTTCTACGATTTTTCATAGTTTAGAAGTTATCGTTAATTTTGTGATTTTTTGAAATTGTATGACCCAGTAGGCTTTAAATTTTTTTATCTTTTTTTTGGGTCGACCTTTCTCAGATTTCTTTTTTTTTGACAGATTCCCTATTAATTGCAGATTTTTGAAAAAAATTATCAACTTCCTATCTTTGATGCAAGATACAAAATTTTTGCTAGAAACATAAAAAATATGCTATTAGCGGAACATTCTAAAATTTTCAACTTAAAAGTTAAAAAAAAAAAAGAAATTCCATAGGTCCAAAATAATTTTAAAAACTGCGCAGTTTTCTGAACTTTCATAATAACACAAAAAAACATGTACTTAATAGGCCATTATTTTCTGTAATCGCTCCACTAAAGTGGTAAGTCGGAGATTCCGTTACATGTTTTTGACTTTCTTAGGACTAACTAATGATTGCAATTCTCTAAGTTTACGTTACGTAGAACACATTTAAAGACAATAACTGAACAGAACATTTTTTTATCCACAACGAGGAATCTCTTGCCCTTCATCTGACCTGATGAAAACTGATGGATGATCAGCGAGCTTCACTCGGAATCCTAAACCACAGATGAATTGGCTGTCCTAAATATGGTGGCCTTACCACTAGACCACAGTGGTGGTTGTTACTTTACGATTAAATTCGATATACCTACATATTAGTGTGTGTGTGTGTGTCTGTGTGTATGTGTGTGTGTGTGTGTGTGTGTGTGTGTGTGTGTGTGTGTGTGTGTGTGTGTGTGAGAGAGAGAGAGAGAGAGAGAGAGAGAGAGAGCAAAAATGGGTGTAATGATTTAATTTAAAGTAAATGTTCATAATGTCCGCCGTTGACCTGAATGCACATTCTAACACGACGCAAAGAAATTCTTCGTAAAACCTTCTTCTTCATTTTAAATTGGTTTTGTGCTTCAGTCAGCTTTGTCCGCAGTTCATCAATATTTTCATATTCCCTATTGTATACCAGATGAAGGGCAAGAGCTTCCTCGTTGTGGATAAAAAAAATTTCTGTTCAGTTATTGTCTCTAAATGTGTTCTACATAACGTAAACTTAAGGGATTGCAAACATTACTTAGTCCTAAGAAAGTCAAAAACATGTAACGGAATCTCCGACTTACCACTTTAGTGGAGCGATTACAGAAAATAATGGCCTATTAAGTACATGTTTTTTTGTGTTATTATGAAAGTTCAGAAAACTGCGCAGTTTTTAAAATTATTTTGGACCTATGGAAGTTCTCTTTTTTTTAAACTTTTAAGTTGAAAATTTTAGAATGTTCCGCTAAAAGCATATTTTTTATGTTTCTAGCAAAAATTTTGTATCTTGCATCAAAGATAGGAAGTTGATTATTTTTTTCAAAAATCTGCAATTAATAGGGAATCTGTCAAAAAAAAGAATTCTGAGAAAAGTCGACCCAAAAAAAGATAAAAAAAATTTAAAGCCTACTAGGTCATACAATTTGAAAAAATCACAAAATTAACGATAACTTCTAAACTATGAAAAATCGTAAAACATACATGGGGGTGAAATCGATAGGTCTAGTCCTCACCTATCACCTGCCTTCGGCTTGACACCTTACAAGAAACACCCTGTATACAGGGTGGCCAAAACAGTGAGGTCTAAAAGAAAAATTTAGATTCCTTAGATCAAGGTGTACCTAAATCACCCCCATGTATGT
This sequence comes from Ostrinia nubilalis, assembly GCF_963855985.1. Lineage (NCBI taxonomy): Eukaryota > Metazoa > Arthropoda > Insecta > Lepidoptera > Crambidae > Ostrinia > Ostrinia nubilalis. The sequence continues at coordinate 6,650,619 of NC_087114.1, read as the reverse complement.
AATACGATTGTGCTTAGTTTAGGAGATAGAGTTAATTTTGTGATATTTTTAAATTTTGTGACCTAGTAGGCTTTAAACATTTTTATCTTTTTTTTGGGGTGACTTTTCTCAGATTTCTTTTTTTCGACAGATTTGTTATTAATTGCAGATGTTTGAAAAAAATAATCACCTTCCTATCTTTGATTCAAGATACGAAAGTTTTGCTAGAAACATTAAAATTATGCTTTTATCAGAACACTATCAAATTTTCAACTTAAAAGTTTAAGTAAAAAAAAGAACTTCCATAGGTCCAAAACCATTTTAAAAACTGCGCCGTTTCCTGAACATTCATAATAATACAAAAAAACATGTACTTAATGGGCCACTATTTTCTGTAATCGGTCCACTAAAGTGGTAAGTCGGAGATTCTGTTACATGTTTTTGACTTTCTTAGAGTGAATTAATATTGGGAATCCTCTAAGTTTACATTACGTAGAACAGATTTAGAGCAGTAACTGGATAGAACATGTTTTTATTCTCAACAAGGAAGGTCTTGCCCTTCATCACACCTGGTGGAAACTGATGATTAGGCTGAAGGTGGAAGGGAACTTCAACTACAGAGGAACTATGGCTTCCTACCTCCAAATTCTGCAAGACATTGTTATTTTAAGTAAGTTTTAATGAACATAAACCAAATATCCCTCCTTCTTCTTCTCACTGTAGTAGGTATTTCAAGGGTAACAGTAAAATGTAACAACTGCCTCTGTCTTCAAGTGGTAAGAGGTAAGTTTCAGAGGTCCCGGGTTTGATTCCCAGTGGAGGTGAAATTTTCTGCTCGGTTTGGTTGGCGGTAGGGTTTGATCTAAGTCTGCCGGCTAGCAACTCTATTTTCCTAAGTCTGTCACTATAACAATAATGTTAATAGCATTACTGTATTCCGGCATTTGGAGGTAGGAAGCTATAGTTCCTCTGTAGTTGAAGTTCCCTTCCACCTTCAGCCTAATCATCAGTTTCCGCCAGGTGTGATGAAGGGCAAGAGCTTCCTCGTTGAGAATAAAAACATGTTCTGTCCAGTTACTGCTCTAAATCTGTTCTACGTAATGTTAACTTAGAGGATTCCCAATATTAATTCACTCTAAGAAAGTCAAAAACATGTAACGGAATCTCCGACTTTCCATTTTAGTGGACCGATTACAGGAAATAGTGGCCCATTAAGTACATGTTTTTTTGTATTATTATGAATGTTCAGGAAACGGCGCAGTTTTTAAAATGATTTTGGACCTATGGAAGTTCTTTTTTTTACTTAAACTTTTAAGTTGAAAATTTGATAGTATTCTGATAAAAGCATAATTTTAATGTTTCTAGCAAAACTTTTGTATCTTGAATCAAAGATAGGAAGGTGATTATTTTTTTCAAACATCTGCAATTAATAACAAATCTGTCGAAAAAAAGAAATCCGAAAAAAGTCAACCCAAAAAAAAGATAAAAATGTTTAAAGCCTACTAGGTCATAAAATTTTAAAATATCACAAAATTAACTCTATCTCCTAAACTAAGCACAATCGTATTACATACATGGGGGTGATTTAGGTACACCTTGATGTAAGGAATCTAAATTTTTCTTTTAGACCTCACTGTTTTGGCCACCCTGTATACCATGTAACATCTTTATATACCATGTTTTTACGCAAATAAAATTCTGATTCTGATTCTGATTTTGTGGCGCCGACCACTAAGCGGCAGAAGGAGTACCCAAGGTTTATAATGGGTTGGAGCCCCACATAGGTAATCTCCAGGACAAGCCATAAAAAAACTCTGCATACCTAATTTTTAGTAAAGTTAATTTATTATTTTCCTGCTTTTAGGTATTACGAGCTGACTCTATCTCTTACAGTTTATAATCTATCCCAGTCAGCTGGTCTGAAGTATTTATCTAGTAAATCACGTAATCTTCACATCTCTTTTTTCATCTGCAACGAGTAAGCTGTTGGCTTGCATTTCACCTGATGGAAAGTTATGATCAGACCGAAGGTGGAAGCTAGCTTCACCCGGAATCTTCAACTACAGAGGAACTGGCTACGTTACCTTCAACTAATGGAACACAACAATGCTGTTAACATTGTTGTTATGGCCTTATAATAATTGTAAAATCCAATTTATACAAGTCATTCAACTTTTGTAAAACCAGTGAATCATTCTCACATAAATAAACACGTGTCATTGTCTTGAACTGTTTTTCTTTTTATAGGGTATCAACAAAGAGCAAAAATAAGGAAGCTATCACATTCCATGATAAAGAAACCTGTTATTTATTCCATAGACCAGAACTGTCCTTGAACTTGCAATGAAATGAATCAGAAAATAGGATGAGGTTGAGTTTAAAATCGGTACAGGTTTAGCTAAAAATGTTGATAAATGAAAAGAAAATAATATGTATGATATCCACAGTCATTTATTCTTTATTTGAAGTCACCACTACTTCAGTAGTAGATGGAGGGGCGTCCGAAACCTTCGCTGACGATGCCGACCTGTCCACTGCCGCAGCCGCAGGTGGCCACGCCAGACCCAGCAGTGGGCAGGGCACCTTCGAAGGCCACAGCGCTCAGGAACGGCAGCTGGCCGGTCACCAGCAAGTTTCCTTCGATGGCGTTCTCAGAAGCGACGGCAAGACCGCTGGGACCGATGGGGGAGATGGCAGTGACAGCCAAAGGACCGCCAGACACGATGTTGTAGCTTGAGAGTCCGCCAAGAGTGGCGCTGCTGATGGCAGGAGCGGCGACGCCAATGGTGCCAAGGTTGTTGGAAAGGCTCAGTCCGCTTGAGAGGCCAAGTCCGCTTGAGAGTCCAAGACCGCTTGAAAGGCCAAGTCCACCCACAGCGAGCCCAGAGCCGTAAGCACTGCCGCCGCCAATGGCGAGGCCAGAGCCAGAGGCATAAGCACTGCCCGAGCCATAAGCGCTGCCAGAGCCAGAGGCGTAAGCACTGCCAGAGGCATAAGCACTGCCGGCGCCGTTGATGAAGATGTCGTTGTCAACAATGGAGTTGCCAGTGACGTAAGAACCAGACGGGTAGTACTGGGCGAAGGCAGCCTGAAATAAAGATAAACATATTTTTTATAACACGGAAAAGATTATTTACTATTATATTTATAACATTTAAATTACAGTAATTTTAAAGAAAGAAACTATCAATTTAATTTACCTGGCCGAAAAGTGCTAAAGCACAGACGAAGGTAATTTTAGCTGCCATTTTTGCTATTCCTTGATTGACCAAACAAGAATGTCTTCTGAAATGACCGGAGCAGTTTATATACTTTTTTGTGCTTTAACACTATCACTACAACTACGTTAGAACTCACAATTATTTTGTTATCATAACAATTAAGTTGCACCATTTTAATGACATTGTATTTTTCCTAGAATTTTTTACGTAAAGCTAAAAAGTTGCGACCTACTTTGATGACGTTGACCTTGAAATAAGCAATGCTGTTTCAAGTTGTGAAAAATGTATGTCTACCTTTTGATAATGCAATTAAAGAAGACAAGCAATGCAATTGATACAATGAAGCTATCGTATTCGTAAGAATTTACGCGATAATTTCAAATTTCAAAATTGGCAGTGGTACCTCTATAAATACTGTGTTAAGGAAACTTTGAATCATTCAAAATCCAGCATTTGAAACAATCATGAACTCCTTCGCATTCTTACTTCTCTGCATCCAGGCTTGCCTGATCCAGGTAAGAAGACAAAATAATTTTGAGTAAATTTTTTTTTTAACAATTGTTAAGAAAAGCCATCTCAGCCTTGTGTTCCCAAAATAAAATCATAAGGACTTCAAGGCATGAGAGGCATCAGGAATTTTCTGGACAAGCTCGCTTCACCATAGTTCGCATCAGTTATCCAAGCCAATTCTACTAATATTATAAATGCGAAAGTTTGGATGTCTGGATGTCGGGATGTCTGGATGTTTGTTACTCGTTCACGCAAAAAGTACTGAACAGATTTTGATGAAACTTTACAGTATTATTGTTTATAACCCAGAATAACATAATATTATAGGCAAACGAAATTTGACGCGGGTGAAGCCGCGGGCAATAATTACATAATAAAAATCTTAGTAGTACCGAAAGAAACTTGTAAGCATCTCCGATTTTTACTGACCATCGCACACTTTTTTATCCCGTCTGAACCGCGTATCATTAATTAACTAACCATTATTTTCCAGAATGACTTTTTCCAATTGATGCACCATGGATGGATGGATTAAGGCATAGGATTACATTTTTATTACTAAACAAATATTTTTGATTTATTTCAGAATGCCTTCTCGCAAGTGCTGCCTCTTGGCTACCTCAACCCCATGGACATTGAAGTCGACGCTCTCAGCTACGGAATCTCCGGAGGCCTCAGCGGCTACGGAGTCGGCGCCTCTGGATACGGACTTGGCAGCGCCAACGTCGGACTTGGCGGCGCCAGCGCAATCGGCTATGGCAGCGCCAATGTCGGACTAGGCGGCGCCAGCGCCATCGGACTTGGCAGCGCTAACATTGGTGGCGGAAACATAATCGGTCTGGGTGGCGCCAACGCAATCGGACTTGGCAGTGCCAACGCAATCGGACTTGGCAGCGCCAACGCAATCGGACTTGGCAGCGCCAACGCAATCGGCCTTGGCAGCATCAACGCTGGTGGCTGGTCCGCAGGCAACGTTGGCAGCGGCTTCACTGGCGGATACGCGCCCTCAGACGTCGCCGCTGTTGCCGCTCTGCCAGTCTCTGGCCCGTACGGTGGTACTGGATACGGTACACTGGGTGCCGCTGGCGACTTCGGTGCTGCTGGTACCGCCATCGTGACCGGCCAGCTGCCAGTGCTTGGCGCGGTGTCCTTCAATGGCAACATCCCCGCCAGTGGCGTCGTGTCCATCGCTGGCAACTGCCCCTGCGGTGGCGTGCAGTTGTAAAAACAACAACACAAAAACATTGATACTTGAAACTTTCCATGAAATAAACATTATATGAATTGAAGCCACTGTTTATTATTAGCACATTTACATCTACTTACTTTATGATGATTACCTTTACTTTTATTTCACTTTTCTACCAAACTCAAGCTGACTTCAATGCATGAAATTCAGCAATTCGCTACTACTCACTAAGGTATATTTATGTTATATCTACAATGAACATTACTGTAATTATGTTGTATTTTAAATAATAATTTGCATAATATTATAAAATTATTTTTTGTTTGAAAATACATAATATTTTGTATTTCTTTAGGTTCATTTAGATTACCGTCGTGTTTTGCTTGTAAGCTAACAAAATACAATTGAAATCTCTTATTCATAAAATTTAATGACACGTTAAAAATGGTTTTTGTTCACAAGTTGACTCGGAGAAAACTCCATAGGTATGGCATTAAGTTCGCCTTTTAATTCTTTCATGTACCATAATATTATGTGAAATATTGTACCGTTAGCAGTTTGTTTAGTGCATGCTGACAAATAAAATTGCAAATACCTTTACGTTGGTTCAATAAGCTTTGTCGACAATAATAACTGGGTATTGTTCACATTACACAATTATGTACTCATTAGCGTTTTAGTATTCAAGTAATTACGTTGTTTCATTCCTTTTGGTTATAATTTATTTAATTTTAGTGGTATTGTGTCATTGTGGCGCCGACCACTAAGCGGCAGAAGGAATACCCAAGGTTCATAATGGGTTGGAGTCCCACATAATCACCAGGACAAGCCATAAAAAAACTCTGCATAATTTATAGTAAAGTAAATTTATTATTTTCCTGATTTTAGGTATTACGAGCTGACTCTATCTCTTACAGTTTATAATCTATCCCAGTCAGCTGGTCTGAAGTATTTATCTAGTAAATCACGTAATCTTCACATCTCTTTTTAGGGTTCCGTAGGTATGTATATTAATCACGCCGACAAAACGGTAAAATAAAATTTAAAAAAAATATTTTTTTAGCGTAGCTCCCCTATTGTAAAGTGGGGATGAATTTTTTTTTCCTGTGAAAATTCCTTAGAAGAAAATATGAAAAGTGACTTTAGATGAAGTGAGCTTGCTTCTGAAATATATTGTGCTAACGACGGATAACTACGGAACCCTACACTGCGCGTGGCACGACACGCACTTGGCCAATTTTTTTCATCTGCAACGAGTAAGCTGTTGGCCTGCATTTCACCTGATGGAAAGTTATGATCAGACCGAAGGTGGAAGCGAGCTTCACCCGGAATCTTCAACTACAAAGGAACTGGCTATGTTACCTTCGTGCCTTCAACTACTGGAACACAACAATGCTGTTAACATTGTTGTTATGGCCTTATAATAATTGTAAAATCCAATTTATACAAGTCATTCAACTTTTGTAGAACCAGTGAATCATTCTCACATAAATAAACACGTGTCATTGTCTTGAACTGTTTTTCTTTTTATAGGGTTCAACAAAGAGCAAAAATAAGGAAGCTATCACATTCCATGATAAAGAAACCTGATATTTTTTCCATAGACCAGAACTGTCCTTGAACTTGCAATGAAATGAATCAGAAAATAGGATGAGGTTGAGTTTAAAATCAGGACAGGTAAAGCTAAAAATGTTGGTAAGTAAAAAGAAAATGTTATGTATGATATGCACATTCAATCTTTATTTGCTTCAGTTGAAGTCACCACCACTTCAGTAGTAGATGGAGGGACGGCCGAAACCTTCGCTGACGATGCCGACCTGTCCACTGCCGCATCCACAAGTGGCCACGCCAGACCCAGCAGTGGGCAGGGCGCCTTCGAAGGCCACAGCGCTCAGGAACGGCAGCTGGCCGGTCACCAGCAGGTTTCCTTCGATGGCGTTCTCAGAAGCGACGGCAAGACCGCTGGGACCGATGGGGGAGATGGCAGTGACAGCCAAAGGACCGCCAGACACGACGCTGTAGCCAGAATTTCCGCTGCCAATCTGAATCGTAGCAGGGGCAGTCACGCCGATGGTGCCAAGGTTGTTGGACAGGCCAAGTCCACTTGAGAGGCCAAGTCCGCTTGAGAGGCCAAGTCCGCTTGAGAGTCCAAGACCGCTTGAAAGGCCAAGTCCACCCACAGCGAGCCCAGATCCGTAAGCACTGCCGCCGCCAACAGCGAGGCCAGAGCCAGAGGCGTAAGCACTGCCAGAGCCATAAGCACTGCCAGAGCCAGAGGCATAAGCGTTGCCAGAGGCATAAGCACTGCCGGCGCCGTTGATGAAGATGTCAGTGTCAACAATGGAGTTGCCAGAGACGTAAGAGCCAGACGGGTAGTACTGGGCTACGACAGCCTGAAATAAAACATATCGTGAGTTTCCTTGAAGTGATTGAAAATTGTACTAGGTCAGAGGTAAGATGAATTTTTGAATCAGTGTGTTTTTACAGAAGTACCAACTAATATTATTTACAAAAAGAGTCGATGTGTATATTGATTTGATCTGTAGTACTTATGGTACAAGTTTTACTTAGTTTGTGACTAATATTTTGAAGATACCGTGAAATAATACTCTGGGAACTCTAAACAAGTGTTAGCTTATTTAAATGAAGTTTAGTTAATTTACCTGCCCAAAGAGTGCCAAAGCACAGACAAAAGTAATTTTAGCTGCCATCTTTGTTTTTCCTTGGTTGACAAGACGATAATGGTTTCTGTAACATCCACAGCAGTTTATATACTAACTATTTTTGATATAAACATAATTTACCAACTTTTTCTTATCATATTTGCATAAGTTGTACCACATTATTTTTACAAATGTTACCAGAAACTAAATCAAGTAGCTACGACACTGCTACGTGATTTGATAATAATACTTAAACAGTAGAAATTACGAAAGTATAATAGTGTGTCATATCATATATGAAATATGTATAAATACCGTGCCCTACAAACCTAGTGACATTCAAAATTTCGAATTCGAATTAAACATGTCTTCCTTCTCTTTCCTACTCCTCTGCATCCAGGCTTGCCTGATCCAGGTACAGAAAATTTTAAATATTAGTTTATCCTATAATCATCAAAAGTAATTTCAATATTGAGAGCTACATCTCTATTTTGAATCCTTATTGGCAAAAATTATGTACTCACATTTTTTTGGATCTATCCACCGCGTTTACTCATTAACTAAGGCACCAACAGATAAAGCCTTTTTAAGATGCAAAAACTTTTACATTCCTGTTGTTTCCAACAAATGTTGAGATTGTGAAAAAAATATTTTTATTTATTAGGACTTCAAAGCGAATGGAAGAAATCCATTTTATTTTTACAAGCTACGAAAACGATTACACATTGATTGACAAGATTTTTTATTCCTAAACTTTAATTACTAATCAAGTAATTGTTTTGTTCCAGAATGCCTTTTCGCAAGTGCTAGGCTACTACAACCCCATGGACGTTGAAGTCGACGCTCTCAGCTACGGAATCTCCGGAGGCCTCAGCGGCTACGGAGTTGGCGCCTCTGGATACGGACTTGGCAGCGCCAACGTCGGGCTTGGCGGCGCCAGCGCAATCGGCTATGGCAGCGCCAATGTCGGACTTGGCGGCGCCAGCGCTATCGGACTTGGCAGCGCTAACATTGGTGGCGGAAACATAATCGGTCTGGGTGGCGCCAACGCAATCGGACTTGGCAGTGCCAACGCAATCGGACTTGGCAGCGCTAACGCCATTGGACTTGGCAGCACCAACGCAATCGGACTTGGCAGCATCAACGCTGGTGGCTGGTCCGCAGGCAACGTTGGCAGCGGCTTCACTGGCGGATACGCGCCCTCAGACGTCGCCGCTGTTGCCGCTCTGCCAGTCTCTGGCCCGTACGGTGGTACTGGATACGGTACCCTGGGTGCCGCTGGTGACTTCGGTGCTGCTGGTACCGCCATCGTGACCGGCCAGCTGCCAGTGCTTGGCGCGGTGTCCTTCAATGGCAACATCCCCGCCAGTGGCGTCGTGTCCATCGCTGGCAACTGCCCCTGCGGTGGCGTACAGTTGTAAAAACAACAAAACAAAAACATTCATACGTGAAACTTACCACGAAATAAAAGTTATATGAATTGAAGCCTCTGTTTTTTATTGTAAAGCACATTATCCTTTATGTTTATGGTGTATCTTTTACATTTATTATTTCAATCTTCTGTTAAGCTGACTTTAGTATAATATACTGAAATTCAGCATTTGCAACCCACTCAACGCGTCGTGCGTGAGCTTTGGCTCTTAGACATTTTATGTTATGTGCCAATGGGCATAATTATTATGTCTGTAATTAATTTTCTCTTCAAATAACACTTGCATATCACCACTCACCCTTTATTTTTGTTTCAAAACGTAATTCGTAACTACTATACAACCCTACGATAGCGAGGTGTGCATGGGAAAATGAAAGCTATTTTACAGGCAATAGCATCGTTTATTGATTCAAAGCTAAGCTATGTGAAGTGTGAACCTAGCTGAACCTAGCTGAACCTAGCTGAACCTAGCTGAACCTAGCTGAACCTTGCTGAACCTTGCTGAACCTGGGTGGGCATACATTTCCAGGGGGTATATAAAGCCAGGAAAAAAACAAATGTTAGCGCGAGCTAAAGGAGCACAGCGCCATCTGTTATCCCAAATATAAACTATGTTTTACTTACCCATTGTTCTTGGTGGACTTGCTTTTCACTTGACACTCAAACTTATACATACCGCCCACCAAAAACAATTTACAACATTGTTTTTCCATAAATGTTAAGACTTTGTTCAAATTTTATTTACAAATTACCCGCCTGACTTTACCTAAATGTTTCCCTAACTTAACTAATGCCGCCCACCGTGAAAAAATACAATACAATGTTTTGCTTAGATGTAACACCTTAAATTAGAATAACTATACAACCCATGAACATTTTAACCTAGTATTACATCCGTATCCTTACCGAAAAATCAAATTAAATCCATAAAAAGATAAATCATTCCCATACATGTGAAAAACATAAATGTTACCATAAACAATTACAATACGACTTTCCTTTAAAACCATATTATATCTACATACATACAATTAGTTTTAATTTGTCAAAATTCACAACTTGGGAACCAATCTTTGCTTTGTAAGTGACAACCCTCGTGATTTCATTAGCCCTAGACGTTTTCCGTGATTTTACCTACCGATTAACCTACGCACTAACCAAAATGCTCCACAACCTTTGCAACATCTTTTGGGTGTCTACCCTACGAGAACTTAAATGAAGATAATGTACTTACAAAATATAAAAACCAAAGTTGTAAACCAAGCCCGTTCCGCTAAACTTAACTACGGAAAGTCGCGATAAAAACCTGTGCAGTGAAATCAATTTTAGTGTCTCCAAAAGAACTGCACGAGTACCCAGCCCACTACTGTAAGTAACCCATTCTTTATTTATATCAGCAAGAACTTGTTCGTACCAATCTAAACCCGTTAACCTAAAAAAGTCGAACAGTATTGCCTCTTATAATATTTTCCCTTTTTTTTTTACAGATTCCCTTAGCTCCTAGAGATTCACCGATTATCTAAATCATTTTGTTTCTGATCCCGTGACGGTAAGTCCGTCCCTGTCCCTTCACTATTTTATTTAAAACTTCATATTTGTTCTACTTCTACATTTTCTTGATACAAATCCTCCTTTCATTAGTAGTTCATTCATTCCCTTGTAAATTTCTACCGCTTCTTCTACTTTGTCACAACCTGTCATACGATCATCTTGAAATACTGGATCTTTCATCATCAAATCATTTATCGTTATCCCATCCTTTCCTTTACACGAACTGTCGCACACAACCCGTACTCGTGTGCTGTCCCTATCTTCCTGTCTTTTTACCTTGTTCCTATACAACTCTTCACATTTCATTTCTTCCTCATTCACCCACCTTTCAGTCCTTTTCTTTTGCTCGTTCTTCAATTTCCAAACTCTCTTCAAAGTCTTATTATGATCAACCAGTGAATGCATCACTACCATGCTATTCGACTGCTTCCTTAAATCAGTTACCGTACCCGAAATTATCCATCCTAAACTGGTAGCTTGTGCAATTATTCCACCCGGTATACTCTTCCTAAACGCGTCTTGCAGAACCTGCCCGTACACATCCGCGCCTAACAACATGTCGATTTTGTTGGGTGTATGGTATTCAGGATCAGCCAAGATAATCCCAGTTAAGTCTAAACCATTCAAATCGACAACTTTTTTAACTGGAAGAAAAGCTGTGATTTTACTCAACACGTAAGCCTTAACCGAGAGTTTTATTTTAGGATCGAGCCGTGATTGCAAATTGATAGTAACCATTGAATTTGTGATAACCTTTTTGTTCCCACCCAAACCTGATATAACGTTATTTGCCCTTGATTTTTTTAATCCCAATAATTGTACCGTTGATTCGGTCACAAATGACGCCTGCGATCCCTGATCTAACAAAGCGCGTAACGATTGCCGTGTCCCGTTTTTAGCCTCAACCTTCACCACAGCTGTAGCTAACAATATCTGTTTACCCGTTTCCGCCGAAAAACAAGAAGTGATGTTTCCCTCCCCGCCTACTGCCTGTTCAGTAAGTGTGCAACCTACTACTGCTGCTGACGACCCTTACTTGTTCCCTATCCTCACCTGACCTTCCCGACCTTTCCGTAATTTTGTTTTTTGTTTCAGATGAAGAAGATGAAGAACCCGCCAGATGCAACAAAGTATTATGGAGTCTCCTACAGATTTTACAACGTGTGTTGTTTTTACAATCCCTAGCCAAGTGACCCAACCCCAAACAATTGAAGCATAACCGTTTTTGCCGCACAAAATCACGACGATCATCAACACTTTCTTTCATGAATTGTGAGCAATAATTTAGTTTATGTTCCTGTCCGCAATAAATACAACTTTGTTTTGAAACATGAAAAGTGTTTAATTTACCCTGATTGTTCTCAACCTGTACATTTCTGTGATATTTATTCGGTTCTATGAATTCTAAAGCCCTGTATCTTTGCGTAAGAAAACATTTAAAATGTTCATATGTTGGCAAACAATCACTACCAACATTACTACTGACATGCAACTCCCATTGTTTTTTAGTTTCCAGATCTAATTTCAACGACAAAATGTGTATTACCAATATATCCCAGTTACTGACATCAATATTTAAATTCCTTAACCCATCCAGACAATCGGTTGTTGTGTCAATCAAATCCTTCAAACCTGAAGATACTTCGTTACTGAGGTTTCTTTGGCTCAGCAACCGCTTGATTATACAATTTGACATATACTTTTTATTGTTGAACCGCTCATTTAGCAGAGTCCAGGCGCGCACATAATTATCAGCCGACACTGGAATCTGTCGAATGAGTTGCTCAGCTTCCCCTGTTACATATCCTTTCAAATAATGAAGCTTTTCCACATTACCCAAACTATCATTACAATGAATCAAAGACGTGAACATATCTTTGAAAGTTTGCCATTCGGAATATTTTCCTGAGAATTGAGGAATACAGATTTTTGGCAGCTTCACTGTATTACTATTACCATTACTAGCCGTTACAATTACTGGTTTCCCCGATTCTGATGACACTGGTGGACTCAACCTACTTAATGCAAACCTCAACACACTCTTAAACTCTATGTAAGTGTCCTCAGTGTTTTCAAAGATATCCTCATCAGCATAGAGTTTGTAAAGTTCATTGTCAGAGTCGGCTTGCCTTACTATTGCCGCGTGATTATTGATGAAACTTTCCCATTTTTGTTCGAGATTTTCCAACCGAGTCTGACAGTAAGCTTCACTTACCCTCTCCTTTGGCGATTTCTTGAAATTAACTAGTCCCCTTGAAATTTGACTTCTGACATCTGATTGTAATCTTATTAATTCCTCCATTATTGCGCAAAAAGTTAAAGTCCAAAATGTTCCAATAGAATTTACAAAATTTTCCTAAGTCTTAAAATTTTTCCCAAAATTATTCTAAGTGTTTGAACTTAATTAAATCCTGAGTGAAATCCGGCATGGATTCCCCGTCCCGTCGTTTTTCTTAAAATTATTCTAAGTCCTAAACTAAATTCTACAATTTTTTCTAAGTCCCGATTTTCTTCAAATTTTTCTAAGTCCCCAAAGTTAATTGAATTTACTAAGTCCCGTGACACTTGATTCCAAATCTTCAAACACAACACTATTTCCCGTTAGATATTTGACCGTACTCACAGTTTTCCCGCACTTTTCACCTCACTACCGACTCCCGCCGGCACCACACCTTCCCGAAGCCGCACGCCGTAACACGTGCTGCTGCTGCAGCGCGCCGCCGCTCGGACTGCGCCGCCGCTGATGATGCAGCGTCTCCTCGTAGACGCCGCTCCGATGTGGGCTGGACCCGATGAACCGACTGCGCCACGTGCAGTCGCCGTAGACACCAGATGGACGGACGACCCACCGTCGTCGTCGTCCACTACGGTGATGCGCTCCAACCAGGAACGCTGAAACCGGAGACAGTACTATTATAGTACATCCGACTCGTAAGGACCATGTACAACCTTACGATAGCGAGGTGTGCATGGGAAAATGAAAGCTATTTTACAGGCAATAGCATCGTTTATTGAGATTCAAAGCTAAGCTATGTGAACCTAGCTGAACCTAGCTGAACCTAGCTGAACCTAGCTGAACCTAGCTGAACCTAGCTGAACCTAGCTGAACCTAGCTGAACCTAGCTGAACCTTGCTGAACCTTGCTGAACCTGGGTGGGCATACATTTCCAGGGGGTATATAAAGCCAGGAAAAAAACAAATGTTAGCGCGAGCTAAAGGAGCACAGCGCCATCTGTTATCCCAAATATAAACTATGTTTTACTTACCCATTGTTCTTGGTGGACTTGCTTTTCACTTGACACTCAAACTTATACAACTACAATTTCTTGACGCATAATTAGTTACCACCGCGTTTTCTGTGCTTATTAATAGGTTGAAATATTAATTATTAAAATCGCCAAACATAACAAAGAACAACAATAAGCAACATTGACAAAAAAAAACGGAACTATTCCCACCTCTCGTTCCCACCAATGCAACTCCTGTGTAGTCAGGATCTACAGCTTGACCTGACCGCCAATAACCCAACCAGTGAAGGTTAAGTTCGTCCCGAGGAAAACTGTCATTGGACCCGCAATGAAATTAAGCAACAATGACAGTAAAAGACAAATTAGGAAAATTACAAATTAGTGCCAGAGTAAAGTATAACATGGGAAAGAACTTTACTCAGCATTAGCTTTGAGACCACGGCCGGCCAGTGAGTTGACTCACAAGAGCTTAGAACATAATTTTCTTTATGTATTACTAGCTTTTGCCCGCGGCTTCACCCGCTTGAATTGAGTTTGTCACCGATCGTCATAAATTATAGCTTATAATATATGTTATTTGGGGTTATACACAATAATACTGTAAAGTTTCATCAAAATCCGTTCAGTAGTTTTTGCGTAAAAGAGTAACAAACATCCAGACATCCAAACTTTCGCATTTATAATATTAGTAGGACAAGTGGGTTCACCACAATAGACCAGCGTTGGGTTCGAGCCTGCGTTCTATTTCGGCCAGTCCGAAGCTGACACCATTGGCATACATGATTAGTAAAGCCTGGTCCGTGAGCACGTAGAATTTTGTCCAATGACCCCAAGCTACCCATCCTTATCGCTCGCGCGTAATTATGTTCCTGTCGCGCTCGCACACTCACTGCGGGCGCGCGTCGCACAGTCGCGACGGCAATATAATTACGCGCGAGCGATAAGGATGGGTAGCTTGGGGTCGTTGGACAAAATTCTACTTGCTCACGGACCAGGATTTAATCTGTGCCATTGGGCTATTATCTCTTTTCGGCAACGTCCAAAATGAATCAATTTTGGTGACACGTTCAAAAATAATATTATTTATAATTATGTTTTTGTTCAGTGCAAAGGTTGACTGGGAGTAAACGCCATAGGTATGGCATTAAGTTCGTCTTTTGTTTCCTTTATGTGCAACTAAAAAAAAAACTAACTTTTATTACATACAGAAATATTGTGCCGTTTGTTTTGTGCTTCGTTTGTTTTTTACATTATGGTTCGTCAACAAAAATAACTGGGTATTGTTTACATTAGACGATTATGACGTAGTGACCCAGACCCTGTGAATCATTCTCACATAATACGTGTCTTTATCATGAACTGTGTTCCTTTTTACCCGACTACGGCAAAGCAAAAGGAGGGTTATGATTTTGACAGGCTATGTATGTATGTATGTATGTATGTATGTTCATGTGTTCCCTCGTAACTTCTAAACTACTTATCAGAATTCGACAAATAACATATCATTAGAAGCGTCTTAATTGTCCGCTGGTTATAGGCTACATGGGGTTTCACAAAATCGAATGTGGCGCCCTCTAGCGGACAAAACATACAGAGTAAAAAAATAAAGTTAAGATAAATATGCCGTGTTTGGTATCATTTGAAAGCGCTTTACTTGTACATTTCGAATATATACATATATACAGTGTGTCCGGGCATGTAGTGATCAAACTTTAAGGGCGTAATCTAAAGACAATTTTATCGACGAAAATACTTCAAATTTGGGGCATGACCCATTTATCGCAAAATTACAAGGATTTAAGTTTTTAATTTTTAGTTTTCACCTCTTCCTTCAAAAACAAGTGAAAGCGTGGCTAGCTTAACATTAAAAAGCAAATATTTTATATCATGCGAAAGCCAATAAAATTATGTATTAGTAGAAGTAGAAAACAGACACAAGTTTCATACATTTTAGGGGAGTAAGAATGGATTTAATTAGAAAAATACATGACTTTTTTCACTTCTTTTTCAGTTATTTTCCAACACAAGAAAAACCAGGTCGTTAAAGTATGTTTTATTTGCATTGTATTCTTAGTGTTTGAGCTATTCTACAAAACGAATGTAAATTTATTAGTCTACGTCTATTAGTTTCGACGCAATTGTTGAACAAAGATACCCCTTCCCAGCCGGCTCCATAGCGCTGCTAACATGCGAAAATGCACTGCCTGAAAGAATCACACAACCTATTCCGACGCACTATGGAAGCGGCTGGGAAGGGGTATCTTTGTTTAACAATTACGTCGAAACTAATAGACGTAGACTAATAAATTTACACTCGTTTTGTAGAATAGCTCAAATACTAAAAATACAATGCAAAAAAAACATACTTTAACGACCTGGTTTTTCTTGTATTGGAAAATAACTGAAAAAGAAGTGAAAAAAGTCATGTATTTTTCTAATTAAATCCATTCTTACTTCCATAAAATGTATGAAACTTGTGTCTGTTTTCTACTTCTACTAATACATATTTTTATTGGCTATCGCATGATATAAAATATTTGCTCATTAATGTTAAGCTACCCACGCTTTCGCTTGTTTTTGAAGGAAGAGGTGAAAACTAAAAATGAAAAACTTAAATCCTTGTAATTTTGCGATAAATTGGTCAAGCCCCAAATTTGAAGTACTTTTATCGATAAAATTGTCCCTAGATTTCGCCCTTAAAGTTTGATCACTACAAGCCCGGACACACTGTATACAGGGTGTTTCTTGTAAGGTGTCAAGCCGAAGGCAGGTGATAGGTGAGGACTAGACCTATCGATTTCACCCCCATGTATGTTCTACGATTTTTCATAGTTTAGAAGTTATCGTTAATTTTGTGATTTTTTCAAATTGTATGACCCAGTAGGCTTTAAATTTTTTTATCTTTTTTTTGGGTCGACTTTTATCAGATTTCTTTTTTTTGACAGATTCCCTATTAATTGCAGATTTTTGAAAAAAATAATCAACTTCCTATCTTTGATGCAAGATACAAAATTTTTGCTAGAAACATAAAAAAATATGCTTTTAGCGGAACATCCTAAAATTTTCAACTTAAAAGTTAAAAAAAAAAAGAAATTCCGTAGGTCCAAAATAATTTTAAAAACTGCGCAGTTTTCTGAACTTTCATAATAACACAAAAAAACATGTACTTAATAGGCCATTATTTTCTGTAATCGCTCCACTAAAGTGGTAAGTCGGAGATTCCGTTACATGTTTTTGACTTTCTTAGGACTAACTAATGTTTGCAATTCTCTAAGTTTACGTTACGTAGAACACATTTAAAGGCAATAACTGAACAGAACATTTTTTTATCCACAACGAGGAATCTCTTGCCATTCATCTGACCTGATGGAAACTGATGGATGATCAGCGAGCTTCACTCGGAATCCTAAACCACAGAGGAATTGGCTGTCCTAAATAGGTGGCCTTACCACTAGACCACAGTGCAGCAGTGGTGGTTGTTACTTTACGATTAAATTCGATATACCTACATATTATTAGTGTGTGCGTGCGTGCGTGCGTGCGTGCGTGCGTGCGTGCGTGCGTGCGTGCGTGCGTGCGTGCGTGCGTGCGTGCGTGCGTGCGTGCGTGCGTGCGTGCGTGCGTGCGTGCGTGCGTGCGTGCGTGCGTGCATGCGTGCGGCGTGCGTGCGTGCGTGCGTGCGTGCGTGCGTGCGTGCGTGCGTGCGTGCGTGCGTGCGTGCGTGCGTGCGTGCGTGCGTGCGTGCGTGCGTGCGTGCGTGCGTGCGTGCGTGCGTGCGTGTGTGTGAGAGAAGGGTGTAATGATTTAATTTAAAGTAAATGTTCAAAATGTCCGCCGTTGACCTGAATGCACATTGGACAACGACGCAAAAAAATTCTTTGTAAAACCTTCTTCTTCATTTTAATTTGGTTTTGTGCTTCAGTTTCAGTCAGCTTTGTCCGCAGTTCATCAATATTTTCATATTCCCTATTGTATACCAGATGAAGGGCAAGAGCTTCCTCGTTGTGGATAAAAAATGTTCTTTTCAGATATTGTCTCTAAATGTGTTCTACATAACGTAAACTTAAGGGATTGCAAACATTACTTAGTCCTAAGAAAGTCAAAAACATGTAACGGAATCTCCAACTTGCCACTTGAGTGGAGCGATTACAGAAAATAATGGCCTATTAAGTACATGTTTTTTTGTGTTATTATGAAAGTTCAGAAAACTGCGCAGTTTTTAAAATTATTTTGGACCTATGGAAGTTCTTTTTTTTTTCAAACCTTTAAGTTGAAAATTTTAGAATGTTCCGCTAAAAGCATATTTTTTATGTTTCTAGCAAAAATTTTGTATCTTGCATCAAACATAGGAAGTTGATTATTTTTTTCAAAAATCTGCAATTAATAGGGAATCTGTCAAAAAAAAGAAATCTGAGAAAAGGCGACCCAAAAAAAAAATAAAAAAATTTAAAGCCTACTGGGTCATACAATTTGAAAAAATCACAAAATTAACGATAACTTCTAAACTATGAAAAATCGTAGAACATACATGGGGGTGAAATCGATAGGTCTAGTCCTCACCTATCACCTGCCTTCGGCTTGACACCTTACAAGAAACACCCTGTATATTACTAGCATTTGCTTGTGATTTTACCTGTATTCATGGGCTGATTGCATATAATTCACATCTTTTCGTTCATAGCTTCTTTACTACTTATAACTTCATCAACTTAACCTTTGTTAATATTATGCGCCACAAATACACTTTAACACCAAAATAGTACAAATAATAAAAAGTAAAAAAACTAAAACCCAACTACGACAAAAAACGACGCTGAAAAGGTATAAAACAAGATTTTCAGAATACTGAACTGAACAAAGTTGCCAATGTAGTTGCATAGTAATTTTCATGTTTGGAAAGGCGTAGTCACACGTTACATATACCTACCTACCGTAGCACTTTGACAACGTGTGACTGCGGTTTTCCAAACATGAAAATTACTATGCAACTACATTGGCAACTTTGTTCAGTTCAGTATTCTGAAAATCTTGTTTTATACCTTTTCAGCGTCGTTTTTTTTTTATAGGGTATCATCAAAGAACATTAAAAAAATAAAGAAGCCTTCGCATTCCGTGAGAAGGAAAACTGTTATTTTTTCCATAGACCAGAAATTTACTGTCATTGAACTTCAATGAAATGAATCAGAAGATAGCATGAGGTTGAGTTTAAAATCAGCACAGGGAATGCCAAAAATGATGGTAAATTAAAAAAAAATGTTATGTATGATATCCATATTCAATCTTTATTTGCTTGAGTTGAAGTCACCACCACTTCAGTAGTAGATGGAGGGGCGGCCGAAACCTTCGCTCACGATGCCGACCTGTCCATTGCCGCAGCCGCAGGTGGCCACGCCAGACCCAGCAGTGGGCAGGGCGCCTTCGAAGGCCACAGCGCTCAGGAACGGCAGCTGACCGGTCACCAGCAGGTTTCCTTCGATGGCGTTCTCAGAAGCGACGGCAAGACCGCTGGGACCGATGGGGGAGATGGCAGTGACAGCCAAAGGACCGCCAGACACGACGCTGTAGCCAGAATTTCCGCTGCCAATCTGAATGGTAGCAGGGGCAGTCACGCCGATGGTGCCAAGGTTGTTGGACAGGCCAAGACCGCTTGAAAGGCCAAGTCCACCCACAGCGAGCCCAGAGCCATAAGCACTGCCGCCGCCAACAGCAAGGCCAGAGCCAGAGGCGTAAGCACTGCCAGAGCCATAAGCACTGCCAGAGCCAGAGGCATAAGCGCTTCCAGAGCCATAAGCACTGCCAGAGCCAGAGGCGTAAGCACTGCCAGAGGCATAAGCACTGCCGGCGCCGTTGATGAAGATGTCGTTGTCAACAATGGAGTTGCCAGTGACGTAAGAGCCCGACGGGTAGTACTGGGCTACGACAGCCTGAAATAAAACATTTCGTGAGTTTCCATGCAGTTATTGAAAATGTGGCTACAACGAAGTTGAGATGAATTGATCAGTGCAGTGTGTTAACTAAGTATAAATAAGTACCAACCAATATGATTTACAAAAAAAGTGGGTGTGTTATATTGGATCTGTAGTACTTTAGGTACAAAATTTAGTTTGAAACTATATTTATTTTGATGATACCGTGAACTCATCAAGGAACTCGAAACAAGAAGTGTAAACTTATTGAAATGAAGTTAATTTACCTGCCCGAAGAGTGCCAAAGCACAGACAAAAGTAATTTTAGCTGCCATCTTTGTTTTTCCTTGGTTGACAAGACGATAATGGTTTCTGTAACATTCACAGCAGTTTATATACTAATTATTTTTGATATAAACATAATTTACCAACATTTTCTTATCATATTTGCATAAGTTGTACCACATTATTTTTACAAATGTTAAAGATACTTAACCAGAAACTAAATCAAGTAGCTACGACGCTGCTACGTGATTTGATAATGATGCGTGAAGTAAAAATTACGAAAGTATGATAGTGTGTTGTTTCAAAAATATGTATAAATACCGTGCCCTACAAACCTAGTGACATTCAAAATTTCGAATTCAAATTAAACATGTCTTCCTTCTCTTTTCTACTCCTCTGCATCCAGGCTTGCCTGATCCAGGTACAGAAAATTTTAAATATTAGTTTATCCTATAATCATCAAAAGTAATTTTAATATTGAGAGCTAAATCTCTATTTTAAATCCTTATTGGCAAAAATTATGTACTCACATTTTTTTGGATCTATCCACCGCGTTTACTCATTATCTAAGGCACCAACAGATAAAGCCTTTTTAAGATGCAAAAACTTTTACATTCCTGTTGTTTCCAACCAATTTTTGTTGAGATTGAAAAAAAATATTTTTATTTATTAGGACTTCAAAGCGAATGGAAGAAATCCATTTTATTTTTACAAGCTACGAAAACGATTACACATTGCTTGACAAGTTTTTTTATGCCTAAACTTTAATTACTAATCAAATAATAGTTTTGTTCCAGAATGCCTTTTCGCAAGTGCTAGGCTACTACAACCCCATGGACGTTGAAGTCGACGCTCTCAGCTACGGAATTTCCGGAGGCCTCAGCGGCTACGGAGTGGGTGCCTCTGGATACGGACTTGGCAGCGCTAATGTTGGACTTGGCGGCGCCAGCGCAATCGGTTATGGCAGCGCCAACGTCGGACTTGGCGGCGCTAACATTGGTGGCGGAAACATAATCGGTCTTGGTGGCGCCAACGCAATCGGACTTGGCAGCGCCAACGCAATCGGTCTTGGCAGCGTCAACGCCGGTGGCTGGTCCGCAGGCAACGTTGGCAGCGGCTTCACTGGCGGATACGCGCCCTCAGACGTCGCCGCTGTTGCCGCTCTGCCAGTCTCTGGCCCGTACGGTGGTACTGGCTACGGAGAGTTGGCCGTCGGAGGCGACTTCAACGCCGGTGGTACCGCCATCGTGACTGGCCAGCTGCCAGTGCTTGGCGCGGTGTCGTTCAATGGCAACATCCCCGCCAGTGGCGTCGTGTCCATCGCTGGCAACTGCCCCTGCGGTGGCGTGCAGCTCTAAGTACAAACTTGACTACGAATTAAAGATTATGTAAATTGAAGTTTCTGTCTTTTATTATTTAATAATCTCACCTGTAACTTGTGATGCTGCAGTCAACTCTGTGACTTCAGTGGGCTGAGTGAATTTACAACAGTTTTAGTTTTAAAAAATGCATAAAAATTTTAGTTTTTGAACGATTCCTGCTAGACGCTGTACAATCCGTCATACATTTAATGTCAGTTTTTGACGCGCTCACTAGTGAAAGCATGATCTATCAACGCACAGCCCAAACCACTGGACGGATCGGGCTGAAATTTGGCATGCAGGTAGATGTTATGACGTAGGCATCCGCTAAGAAAGGATTTTACGAACCTCCACCCCTAAGGGGACAAAACGGGATCCACGCGTACGAAGTCGCGGGCGGCCGCTAGTCGATACATAAACGTAATAACAATATGGACGTCCTTATAATAATTTCGCAGAACCTTTTTATTCCAATGTGGGAGTTTGCTTCTCGCAAACTTCATTTAAAGAAATTAAAACTGCCTACCTCCACAAAAATATTTCCATGTCCTCAAGTGAGAGACAAAGTTGCTTGCACCATTTCCTCGTTGGATAAATTACAGTTGGAACTAAGATAACCTGTTCTTTAGGTAACATTATGGATTCCATGTAAAGCTTTCTGCCGCCCTTCCACCTAGAAAGCTTGTTTTCACCTTCGGGCTTCGGCCGTTCCGATAAGTGAGATGAAATCCGAAAGCTTCCCCGTGTGGTTGAAAAAGAATAATAACTTAACCAAAACCTAAAGTATTAACCTTTTTATCCTTTTGCTTTTGTTTTAAAACAGTAATTTAAATGACGCAACGTAAATATCAACAAATCACAATGTTAAAACAACAAATAAAAAATCCATTAATCAAGGTGGATTGTGGAATATTTGACAGCTTTAATCAATGCGTCTTGGAAATTAAATAGGTAGAGTCATTCGGGGTAACAGCACGCGGTGGGTAAAAGTACGCGGTGGTCCGATCTCCGACAGGGGTGGGGGAGCCGAGGTCTGTGTTTGTAAAATAGAGTGGCGCTACTGTCGCCGTTTAGGAGCCACGCGCCGCGCCGACGCAATCTAAGTACTGGTCGCGACACGTCGCCGAATACTTGTAGCACGCTTATTTCGTTTAATTTTTATGCCACGGAAAAGTGTGCTGTAGTTAAATGGATAGCTCTGTGCCAGTAAGTATACTATATTTCTATTGTTCATTTAATGTAGTTTTGATCTAAGTTTATCATATTCGTAAAAAGTATTTAACGTGTGTGTTGTGACTGATTATTAATTTGGTATATTTGCCGATTGGGGTAAGAGTACGAGATTAATAGTACGCACGCGTACGTTTACCCCCGTTGCGTACTTATACCCCAAATGAAATAAAAATATCAAAAATTGTTCAATCTTTCAGAATACCTACACCAAAATGCCGAGAAATTACATAAGGAAGGCCCCTCAGCGGACCCTCATCTCATCACAGATGGCCAAATAATGAAGGCCAATTATTTTGATCTCAAAGTGTGACTATTGCCAATATAAATAATTTAAGACAAGATTCACATTATAATAGATACAGGGTGGAATTTTGTAATGCCACCTGGAGGGAAAGTACCTACTCTTAGTAATGTAGAGGAATCGAACCAACTAAAATTTGTTAAAAATTACACCCTGTATTTTTATTGCATCGATCGTTAGGGTTAAGTTTATGGGTGAAATCTCTCTAACAAACTTGCTTAAATTAAATGAAAGGAAAACCATGAAATCTTAAATTATTTTAATTATTTACAAAAAATTGTATGGTATGATAGTGAATTTTCGTAAAATTTTCAAAAATCTTTGAATGGAGTTCTCTTTGTTTTCAAAAATTAAGGAAAGTTTTATTTGAGTAAAATTTTCTATCTACAATATTAAGAGTACTTTCCCTCCAGGTGGCATTACAAAATTCCACCCTGTATAATACAAAGAGTTCTTATTTTTTTTAATGTTAAAGTTCTTAAAATGTTATTTACAAGATTAAATAAATATTGATTATTGCCAATCTTAATTGTATTCTCTTAGAAATCTGAATGCGTACGTTTACCCCGCGTGCGTAACTTTACCCTAAGACTTGCGTAATTTTACCCACACATCGGGTCAAGAGTACGCATTGGAAAAGTTTTCAGTTAAGCCTATGTAGGGCTAAAACTAATTAATCTTGATGGAAATTTTTCTTAAATAGTGAAAATGTATTAAATATTCTACAGATTTAATATCATAACATGCCAATTATACAATTCTTTATAGGTCTGGGAGGCCATCAAAAAAAAAGTGCGTGCTCTTGACCCGAATGACTCTACCTAATTGACGTCGAAAAATTATTCAACACTTCTCGGAAAAAAACTACTGACATCATAACACTGTTATCAACATTGGTAGTTCAATACGAAATGAGGATCAGTACTGTTGTAGAAAATGCAATAAAACTAGTATCTACGTTAATCTTTAAGACATAAGAAAGATATATCTTTTTGAATTATCCAAATCGGACCATTACTTACGAATTAAGTTAATATTAAGTAATAAACATAGGCCGTTTTTGCCGCTAAAAGTCAACGTACGCAGGGCCGCGTGACGTCACTATATCCGAATCGAGCGCAGCCGGCGTACTATTGGGATGGAAAATATTTTTTTCCAGCTAAACTATCAGTTTTAGAAAAAAACTTTTAATAACATTTATTCATCAAAATAAAGTAACTCATCGACCAGTAATTTTTAAAAATAAAAATTGTGAAAAATAAGTATCGCTATGTCCAAAGACCACATTTTCATAGGATTCGATGGAATGCGGAGACGCGGTTGGGGTGAGTGTAACTTTATGATTGTTTGTATTGAACATAATAATACATAATATGAGTGCTAATAACCAGTTTCTGGCCTGGGGGGGGGGGTCAAGTCATACCCAGCTTCTGGCCGAGGGGGAGTCATACCTAGCTTATGCTTATAGACTGGGGGGAGGGGCTAGCCTAACCCAGCTTTTGGCCTGAGGGGAGGGGGGATCGAGTCATAACCAGTTTCTGGTTCTGGCCTGGGGGGGGGGTAAGTCAACTATACCTTATTGTTAGAAGTAAATAAATTAATACTTATACATTTTTATATTTTACTTGGAAGAAGATATGACTAACAACACTTATGAACACTTTATTTGAATAAATCGCCAAATATACCACCGCGGAGACCCCAATCGCGTCTCCGCGTTCCATTGAATCGTATGAGCGTATGGATTTTTTGCGATATTTTTCACAATTTCTATTTTTTAAAATTACCTATCGATAGCTTACTTTATTCTGATGAATAAATGTCATTACAAGTTTTTCTCTAAAACTGATAGTTTGGCTAGAAAAAAATATTTTCTATCCACGCAGTACGCCGGCAGCGTTCGGATCGGATATAGTAACGTCATCGTTCCCGCGCCGGGCGGTCAGTGAACTTTTTTAGTAATTTGGCCATAACTTCGTCAATTTTTGTCGTAGAACAAAAATTTTTGGACTGTATATTAAGGATTTCTTAGCCCTATAAATCTGCGTTCACAGCTAAAAATCGAAATGATCCTCATTGTAACTGCAACCATTGTAGACGTAGGAATTGAGGTTTTAACAAGAAGCCACTATAAACTGGGCATCTAATGCTTATTTGCTAGCCCATTTTAAAAGAGGGGTATTACTACGATAAACACCTACAATAAAAGTACAGAAACACAAAGTTCAATTCACTCAATCTTTAATTCATTGTCAATTTTGTTTTTACAGCTGCACGCCACCGCAGGGGCAGTTGCCAGCGATGGACACGACGCCACTGGCGGGGATGTTGCCATTGAACGACACCGCGCCAAGCACTGGCAGCTGGCCGGTCACGATGGCGGTACCACCCGCGTTGAAGTCGCCTCCGACGGCCAACTCTCCGTAGCCAGTACCACCGTACGGGCCAGAGACTGGCAGAGCGGCAACGGCGGCGACGTCTGAAGGCGCGTATCCGCCAGTGAAGCCACTGCCAACGTTGCCTGCGGACCAGCCACCAGCGTTGATGCTGCCAAGTCCGATTGCGTTGGCACTGCCAAGTCCGATTGCGTTGGCGCCACCAAGACCGATTATGTTTCCGCCACCAATGTTAGCGCTGCCAAGTCCGATGGCGCTAGCGCCGCCAAGTCCGACATTGGCGCTGCCATAACCGATTGCGCTGGCGCTGCCAAGTCCAACATTAGCGCTGCCAAGTCCGTATCCAGAGGCGCCGACTCCGTAGCCGCTGAGGCCTCCGGAGATTCCGTAGCTGAGAGCGTCGACTTCAACGTCCATGGGGTTGTAGTAGCCTAGCACTTGCGAGAAGGCATTCTGGAACAAAACAATCATTTCTTTAGCAATTAAAAAGTGACCTTGTGCCTAAAACATGGTCCTAAAAACTTTTTTAATTGAAAAATTTAATTGGTTGGCTTGAGACTTGAAGGGCTCTAATCAACGAACTTAAAGTGAGAGATAGACGGAGAGTGTGTATTGTTACCTTAAATATTATTTTCTTGGCAAAAAATCTAAAAAACAATTTACCTAATTTCTGATTAAATTATATTTTAATTTAATTACAGTTGATGCGATATTCAGAGTTTTAACTAACTACTTTATAACTGAAACTAGAAATATTTTTGTTTTAGTTAATAGGCTAATTAAAAACTAGAATTACCTGGATCAGGCAAGCCTGGATGCAGAGGAGTAAGAAAGAGAAGGAAGACATGTTTACTTCAAATATCAAATTTTGAATGCTAAATTGTTTTTAGGGCACACTATTTATACGACTTGAAGTTTCATTTTGAAATGACACACTATCATACTTTCGTAAGAATACACTATCAACATGCGAGCATGTTAGTACTACTTCGATAACTCTAACTGTAGAATTGTTTGTCTTTCTTAATTACCTTATGAAAATTAATGACATTAGAAATTTTGAAACTTTTTTCATATCACTTAACTATGGACATACGTTTTTCAAGTGATAGACAGGAAAATCAGTATATAAACTGAGACAGGCAATTCGAAAATCATTCTTGTTTTGTCTACCAAGGAATAACAAAGATGGCAGCTAAAATTACCTTCGTCTGTGCTATTGCACTCTTCGGCCAGGTAAATAAAATGCTCTTACTAATACACAAACATTTCAAACCAGAAAGAACTCTGATTACAATAACATAATTATTATGAAAACTTAATTTTAATCTTTTTTTTCAGGCTGCCTACGCCCAGTACTTCCCGTCTGGATCTTACGTCTCTGGCAACTCCATTGTTGACAACGACATCTTCATTAACGGTGCCGGCAGTGCTTATGCCTCTGGCAGTGCTTACGCCTCTGGCTCTGGCAGCGCTTATGGCTCTGGCAGCGCTTATGCCTCTGGCTCTGGCCTCGCTGTTGGCGGTGGCAGTGCTTACGGCTCCGGACTCGCTGTGGGTGGACTTGGCCTTTCAAGCGGACTTGGCCTCACAAGCGGACTGAGCCTTTCTAACAACCTTGGCACCATTGGCGTCGCCGCTCCTGCCATCAGCAGCGCCACTCTTGGCGGACTCTCAAGCTACAACATCGTGTCTGGCGGTCCTTTGGCTGTCACTGCCATCTCCCCCATCGGTCCCAGCGGTCTTGCCGTCGCTTCTGAGAACGCCATCGAAGGAAACCTGCTGGTGACCGGTCAGCTGCCGTTCCTGAGCGCTGTGGCCTTCGAAGGCGCCCTGCCCACTGCTGGGTCTGGCGTGGCCACTTGTGGATGCGGCAGTGGACAGGTCGGCATCGTCAGCGAAGGTTTCGGACGCCCCTCCATCTACTACTGAAGTGGTGGTGATATGAAGTACCTAATACAAAATAAAGAATATTGTGGACTATGCATTCTTCATCTTTTCATTCAACAAAAAATTGTTTTAGCATGTTTTTTAATCCTGGAATCTTATTTTCTGTCAATTCTGACTGCTTGCAGCGATTTCAAAGTAACATTTCCTCGAGTTTGCACTTTTTAGATAGTTCCCAGTTCCTACTTGCGTCTCTCGTATATTTCTTGCAACACATCCCTTGAAAGCAACATGGCTTGTCATCATGTTTTGTATGTGTAGAGTTACACTTAGCGAAGCTAGATAACAATGAGATGCTACTGGAACTAGTCAAACATATCCTTGGAATCTCAGCTGAGCACATACTTGGTGGAAGAGCAGCCTACGTTCACACTATACACTACAATCTTCGGGGGCCTCGCAGCACATTATAACGCTGACTATTGACTAAATGTTAAATATTTATGATAGTTTTACGCCCGTATTCACAAACGATACTCATTATTATTATGTGAAGCAGCAACGCTATGCGAAATAAGACATTTCTCAATGCGTTCCATATGGGAAGCCTTTCAATTCATAAACAATACACCTCGCGGTTGACAGCGATACGGTGTTGATCCCTTTCCGATTTGATAAGTCTGCTAAAACCTGTCCTTATGAGAGAGCTAGTAAGACTTATATTCCCTCCCTGATTGATGACTCTTGATTTATTTTATCTGCTCTTGTCAAACTGAAGACAATCGGATTCCGATAGTTTAATATGCTGAATCACATTGAATACATCGATTAATCCCAGACGTTATTGTCTTTATATAATGAACTAATATTTTCTATGACAAAATAACTACGATGAAGCAGTTTCAATAGACGAGTGTTTTGAAACGTAATGAAACACCCACGTGTTTCAATTGACACCATCATTTCAGCCAATGATTTCTGAATCACTGCTGAAAGATAAAGGTTTTAATGAGGGTTTTCGCGATTGAAAAATCCGCCAGATGGCAATACGTAGACGCGAGGTCCAAATGCTGCATGATTGGTTATTTTTGACAAGACATTGACAGATATGTCAAAATCCACCAATCACGCAGCATTTGGACCTTTATTTCAATGAAAAGAAGTTTGATTTTCGCAAACTTTGAAAAAATTAGATTTAATTTTTTAAAGAAATTAAATCTGCCTAGTACCTACTCAAAAATATTTCTATGTCCTTAAGTGAGAGACAAAGTTGCTTGCAGCACTTCCTCGTTTGTTAACAAAGATAACCTGTTTCTTTAGGTAACATTATGGATTCCATGTAAAGCTTTTTTCCTCCCTTCCACCTAGAAAGCTTGTTTTCACCTTCGGGCTTCGGTCATGTCAATAGGTGAGATGAAAGCCGAAAGCTTCTCCGTGTGGTTAAAAAATAATAATTTAATAACTTAACCAAAACCTAAAGTATTAACCTTTTTATCCTTTTGCTTTTGTTTTAAAACAGTTATTTAAATGACGCAACGTACTAACTGTAACAAATCACAATCTTAAAGCAACAAATAATGAATTCATTAATCAAGGTGGATTGTGGGATATTTGACAGCTTTAATCAATGCGTCTTAGAAAATAAATAGGTAATTGACGTCGAAAAATTATTCAACACTTCTTGGAAAAAAACTACCTGACATCATAACACTGTCATACACTATCAACATTGGTAGTTTAATACGAAATTGTAACTGCAACCATTTGAACCATTGTATACGTATGAATTGAGGTTTTAAAAACAAGGCACCATAAACTGGGCCTGGGCATCTAACGCTTATTTCCTAGCCCATTTTAAAAGAAAGGTATTACCTACAATAAAAGTACAGAAACACAAAGTTCAATTCACTCAATCTTTAATTCATTGTCAATTTTGTTTTTACAGCTGCACGCCACCGCAGGGGCAGTTTCCAGCGATGGACACGACGCCACTGGCGGGGATGTTGCCATTGAACGACACCGCGCCAAGCACTGGCAGCTGGCCAGTCACGATGGCGGTACCACCGGCGTTGAAGTCGCCTCCGACGGCCAACTCTCCGTAGCCAGTACCACCGTACGGGCTAGAGACTGGCAGAGCGGCAACGGCGGCGACGTCTGAAGGCGCGTATCCGCCAGTGAAGCCGCTGCCAACGTTGCCTGCGGACCAGCCACCGGCGTTGATGCTGCCAAGTCCGATGGCGTTGGCGCTGCCAAGTCCGATTGCGTTGGCGCCACCCAGACCGATTATGTTTCCGCCACCAATGTTAGCGCTGCCAAGTCCGATGGCGCTGGCGCCGCCAAGTCCGACATTGGCGCTGCCATAACCGATAGCGCTGGCGCCGCCAAGTCCAACATTAGCGCTGCCAAGTCCGTATCCAGAGGCGCCGACTCCGTAGCCGCTGAGGCCTCCGGAGATTCCGTAGCTGAGAGCGTCGACTTCAACGTCCATGGGGTTGTAGTAGCCTAGCACTTGCGAGAAGGCATTCTGGAACAAAACAATCATATTTTCTTTAGTAATGAAAAAATGACCTTGTGCCTAGAACATGGTCCTAAAAACTTTTTTAATTGAAAAATTAAATTTGAAGGGCTCTAATCAATGAACTTTAAAGTAAGAGATAGAGGGAGAGTATGTATTGTTATCTTAAATATTATTTAGACTTAATTTTCTTGCAAAAAATCTAAAAAACAATTTAATTTCTGATTAAATTATATTTTAATTTAATTATAGTATATGCGATATTCAGAGTTTTAACTAACTACTTTATAACTGAAACTAGAAAAATTTTTTTTTAGATAATAGGCTAATTAAAAACTAGAATTACCTGGATCAGGCAAGCCTGAATGCAGAGGAGTAAGAAAGAGAAGGAAGACATGTTTACTTCAAATATCAAATTTTGAATGCTAAATAGTTTTTAGGGCACACTATTTATACGACTTGAAGTTTCATTTTGAAATGACACACTATCATACTTTCGTAAGAATACACTATCAACATGCGAGCATGTTAGTACTACTTCGATAACTCTAACTGTTGAATTGTTTGTCTTTCTTAATTACCTTATGAAAAATAATGACATTAGAAATTTTGAAACATTTTTCATATTACTTAATATGGGGCACACGTTTTTCAAGTGATAGACAGGAAAAGCAGTATATAAACTGCGATGGGTAATAAGAAAATCATTCTTGTTTTGTCAACCAAGGAATAACAAAGATGGCAGCTAAAATCACCTTCGTCTGTGCTTTGGCACTCTTCGGCCAGGTAAATAAAATACTCAAACATTTCAAACCAGAAAGAACTCTGCTTACAATAATACATAATTATTATGAAAACTTAATTTGAATCTTTTTTTCAGGCTGCCTACGCCCAGTACTTCCCGTCTGGATCTTACGTCTCTGGCAACTCCATTGTTGACAACGACATCTTCATCAATGGTGCCGGCAGTGCTTATGCCTCTGGCAGTGCTTACGCCTCTGGCTCTGGCAGCGCTTATGGCTCTGGCAGCGCTTATGCCTCTGGCTCTGGCCTCGCTGTTGGCGGTGGCAGTGCTTACGGCTCCGGTCTCGCTGTGGGTGGACTTGGCCTTTCAAGCGGACTTGGTCTTTCAAGCGGACTTGGCCTCTCAAGCGGACTGAGCCTTTCCAACAACCTTGGCACCATTGGCGTCGCCGCTCCTGCCATCAGCAGCGCCACTCTTGGCGGACTCTCAAGCTACAACATCGTGTCTGGCGGTCCTTTGGCTGTCACTGCCATCTCCCCCATCGGTCCCAGCGGTCTTGCCGTCGCTTCTGAGAACGCCATCGAAGGAAACCTGCTGGTGACCGGCCAGCTGCCGTTCCTGAGCGCTGTGGCCTTCGAAGGCGCCCTGCCCACTGCTGGGTCTGGTGTGGCCACTTGTGGATGCGGTAGCGGACAGGTCGGCATCGTCAGCGAAGGCTTCGGCCGCCCCTCCATCTACTACTGAAGTGGTGGTGATTTGAATTATTAATAAAGAAATTATGGACTATACATACAGTTTTTATTATCACTAATTGCACTAAGTCTTCCCGTTATTTTCCTTCTAATTGTATTTTAATTTAAACTCTTCCTACGCCTCTGGTTAATTTAATTACGAATTTAAAGACAGTAGCTTAACCTTTTATTGGGGATACAAAAGTTAACCTTTACCCTTGCAATTAATGCAGTTATATGTTACTGATGAATTTATTTAAAGAAACAGCAACAAAATATGAAAGGAGAAATCTTTAAGTCTATTTTGGTAAAAACTGAAAACCAACAATTTAATTAAAAAAACTTGTCTTTACCAGGACTCGATGGCCTGTTTTCTATACAATATTAAGAGTAGGCGCACACCGTTGATTTTTAGTTGGCCGATAGTTGTGCCCGATTTCAAATTGTATGAAGAATCGGCCAAATTGAATCGGCGTAGTGTGCGCACTCCCATACATGCCCATACTGATCAACAGCCCGACTAAACTATCGGCCGACGAAAAATCAACGGTGTGCGCCTACTTTAAAGCTGTCACACGTTTATTTACCTATTTCCAGTTTTTTATCACAGCTTTCGTCACTAAAACGCAACGTCCTTCGACTGTAGTACACAACTTTTATGAAAAAGTCTGAATAAGCGCAATTTCTTGTACTGCTTCTACTCAAGTTTAGACAAGACAATTTTAAATTAGTTTTGAAACCTAAGAATATTTTTTTAAGCTAGACTTTTTGCTTAAGACAATTTTATATTTTTGATATGAAAATTATGAAAATATTAAAAATACCTATCATGAAAACACACACACGTTAACTTATTTGCATGATAAGTAATAAACTTTACTTACCTATCTGCAATCATCAGAAATACACAGATATCAGTTTTGTGCTTGATTAACATTCTTTACGGTAATTTTTAACATGTTTTCGTGTCATACAGTTTACCTATCGTTTATTGTAGCTAGCATTTACTGCAGAAAAAAACCTACTAAAGTTCTTCTTTTTTTATCGTGGGTTGAGTTTTAATACTTTACAGTTAAACGATAGACGAATAAATGTTTTACATACTGTTGTGCCCAAGGTCAGCTGGGAGAGAATGCCACATGGCATTAAGCTCGCCTTTTTGTACTGATCATTTTTATGTGTGTGCAATAATAAAGTCTTTAAATAAAATATAAAGCAAAGTCACACTTATCTATATTATGTTCAGATCTTTGAAACTACTCAACGTAATTTAAACATTGAGTTATAATGTACTAGTAATATTACTTCAATGAATTTAAATGCAGGTTTTCAGATTCAAGAGGAAGGTTTTAACACCTGTGCGAATCCAGGGCGGGTCACAGCAAATCCCAACTAATATTATAAATGCGAAAGTAACTCTGTCTGTCTGTCTGTCTGTTACGCTTTCCCGCTTAAGCCTCGCAACCGATTTTGATGAAATTTGGCATAGAGATAGTTTGAGTCCCGGGAAAGAACATAGGATAGTTTTTATCCCGGTTTTTGAAACAGGGACGCGCGCGATAAAGTTTTTCTGTGACAGACAAAATTCCACGCGGGCGAAGCCGCGGGCGGAAAGCTAGTAATAAAATAAAACTGAAGGGATCTAAGCACTACATTTATTGAGGGAGTATCTATTATAGGTCAACTAAAAATGAGTTAATAAATCGCTTTTACTTAAAACTTAACCGTTAATGTGATCTAATTATATGATGTTAAAATGCATCTAACCTTAAAACATAGTTTTTAAGATCAAATTGTTACAAAAAAATAAATGGACTGTTTTTGTCTAAAAATAAGTCATTTTTATTTTTACTTATTTTATTTAAAAAAAAACGGGACCCTATTACTAAGATTTCGCTACTGTATCTCATTTAACGTGATAGATGAAGCTACACCTGTGGCTACACCGCAAGCGCATCCATGCCAGTTGTTCACAGATGATTTTACTAATTTCTGTCGCAGCTCTAGCAATAATTACTAAAAAAATACAAAAAGAAAGTAATGCTCCCATAACGCGATTTTTGTAAATACCTACTTCTTGTCGTTAAAGTTTTAAAAGATCTTTCTAAATTGTTTATTTTTGGCATTTTCAATATTTACAAAAATGAAAATGCAAAAATAAATTACCTATAGATATTACTCGTAAAATGGTTAAAGAAGGAATCAAAGTATTCAGTTGTATATTCTTTATTGTCTTTATCATAGCATCCCACTTCAGTAGTAGACGCGGCCGAAACCTTCGCTGACGATGCCGACCTGTCCACTGCCGCATCCACAAGTGGCCACACCAGACCCAGCAGTGGGCAGGGCGCCTTCGAAGGCCACAGCGCTCAGGAACGGCAGCTGACCGGTCACCAGCAGGTTTCCTTCGATGGCGTTCTCAGAAGCGACGGCAAGACCGCTGGGACCGATGGGGGAGATAGCAGTGACAGCCAAAGGACCGCCAGACACGACGCTGTATCCAGAATTACCGCCAACCTGAATGGTAGCAGGGGCAGTCACGCCAATGGTGCCAAGGTTGTTGGAAAGGCTCAGTCCGCTTGAGAGGCCAAGTCCGCTTGAGAGACCAAGTCCGCTTGAAAGGCCAAGTCCACCCACAGCGAGGCCAGAGCCGTAAGCACTGCCGCCGCCTACAGCGAGGCCAGAGCCAGAGGCATAGGCATTGCCAGCGCCATAAGCACTGCCAGAGCCAGAGGCATAAGCACTGCCAGAGGCAGAGGCATAAGCACTGCCGGCGCCGTTGATGAAGATGTCGTTGTCGACAATCGAGTTGCCAGTGACGTAAGAACCAGATGGGTAGTACTGGGCGAAGGCAACCTGTAATAAATTAGAATAATAATTAATTTTATTAAAACTTCATGAATTTTAAGTATAACCAGAAAACTTTTAATTGTTTACTGGACTTTGCAAGTGCTTTTCGCTGTTTTGCTGTCTCTACTGATGACAGTTTTATTGTTTATAATATTAATTAACGGCTGAAAATATATTTTCATTGCCAAAATTGTTTAAAGGAAAACGAATGACTTCTAGCTCTAGTTTTTAGTATTTTGTTTACAGTAGTTTTTTATTTGACAAGAAAATATGCAACACTTTAAAAATATCTAGTGATTTTTGTTTAAATTTTAATTACCTGGCCAAAAAGTGCCAAAGCACAGACGAATGCGATTTTAGCTGCCATGTTAATTATTGTATTGATTGACAAACCAAGAATGATTTCTGTTGCATCGACAGTGGTTTATATACGAACCACCAACTTTGTTATCAACCTACAATGTTGCTCCAATGCAATTAAAAATTGGTTCATGTTTTCTTTAGGAATACACCCTCAAACTGTTTTATCAAAATTAATAATAATTAAAAGACCTGAAATAGTGTCACTTCCTGGAAAATTATTGTGGCGCCACTGTCGCGTGGCAGATAAGGAACACACGATAAAGCGTGCCATTTCATAACAAAGAACTAAAGTTGTATAAATACTAGGTCCAATAATCCAAATGATATTCAAAATTCAGTATTTGAAACAATCATGTCTTCCTTCACTTTCTTGCTCCTCTGCATCCAGGCTTGCCTGATCCAAGTAAGTACTTTTTCTTATTTAATTTTCTTTTTAAACTTTTTCTATAAAACTTTCTATAAAATTGGGTAGCTTGTATTTGGTCAATTATTACAAATCGCAACTTCTTTGAAGCACTTTTTTAGACCTGGAAATCCAATCAGAAACATTAAAAGAAAGAAAGAAAGAAAGATACATTTATTACAATGGACATCACACTAATACAGGCAATTACATAGACATGACATGACAGTGGCACATAATAATGGAAGACGAAAAAAATAAAAACAAGAGTAAACTAAGCAGTGCCACCCATTCACCATTAAAAATCTTTTTTTTTTCAGAATGCCTTCTCCCAAGTGCTAGGCTACTACAACCCCATGGACGTGGAAGTCGACGCTCTCAGCTACGGAATCTCTGGAGGTCTCAGCGGTTACGGAGTCGGCGCCTCTGGATACGGACTTGGCAGCGCCAACATCGGACTTGGCGGCGCCAGCGCAATCGGTTATGGCAGCGCCAATGTCGGACTTGGCGGCGCCAGCGCCATCGGACTTGGCAGCGCTAACATCGGACTTGGCGGAGGCGCTATCGGACTTGGCAGTGCTAACATTGGTGGCGGCAACTTAGTCAGTCTTGGCAACGCCAACGCAATCGGACTTGGCAGCATCAACGCTGGTGGCTGGTCCGCAGGCAACGTTGGCAGCGGCTTCACTGGCGGATACGCCCCCTCAGACGTTGCCGCCGTTGCCGCTCTGCCAGTCTCTGGCCCGTACGGCGGTACTGGCTACGGAGAATTGGCCGTCGGAGGCGATTTCAACGCCGGTGGTACCGCCATCGTGACCGGCCAGCTGCCAGTGCTTGGCGCGGTGTCGTTCAATGGCAACATCCCCGCCAGTGGCGTTGTGTCCATCGCTGGCAACTGCCCCTGCGGTGGCGTAAGGCTGTAAGGAGGGAATTGAATGCATCAATTGACTGAAGAGCTTACCTGATGATAAATAAAAGACAATTTGAATCAATATCCTGGTGTATTATATTGAATATTTCCCTTCATTTTACCTAAAGAGAACTGTTATAACTAACTTGTAACTTAAAAGAGCGAAAATTACACATGTAAACACGCTTTTGAGTCCAATAGTGGATCCTAACCAAGATCCTCAGGCACAGTCCTCGGCCATGTCGTCTCCGAGGCATTTCTTTCGCAGCTTCAATTTAGAGTGCAAAGTGCCAGTGCCACTAATCATTTCAGCCACAGGACGTCCACTGCTGAACATAGGCCTCCCCCTAATGCCTTTCATGTTGCCCAGTTGGTAGCAGTCTGGAGAGGAGACTTTGAATTTCAATTTACTTCTGACCACCTGGATTCGTTGCAGCCAAATGACGTCCACTTCTGGATAAAGGCCTCCCCCAAAGATTTCCACAGTAACAGTTACAACGACCGGTCCTGCGCTGCCCACATCAAGGTACTTTCTACGTTCACCAGATCATCGGTCCACCTAGTAGGATTCACCCTATAGTCGGTCCACCTAGTAGGATTCACACTATCTATAAAGTCGCTAAGCCATTATCGCAAAGAATCATTTTATATTCAAACTAGCTTTTGCTCGCGGCTTTGCTTGCGTGAATTTCTTTCTGTCAGAAAGTTTTTAGGACTGATTTACCATAAAATATGCATGTGGATTTTTAAACAACTCGCGGCCGCCTGCGTCTTCGTACGCGTGGACCCTGTTTGAGCCCCAAGGGTTGAATTTTGCAAAATCCCGTCTTCTAAAAAGAACCCCCATGCAAAATTTGAGATTTCTAGCATTTGTAGTTTCTGAGATATAGTGATGAATGAGTAAATAAAAAAAACTAGACTGAAAAACAAGGTTAAAAAACAATATTCATTCATTATTCTATCACGACATCCTCATAGATGCTTAATTCTTACAGCATAATTTATAATTATTACGTTGTAAGAATAATTATAAATTAATTACCTGTTATCCTATCTACCAGTATTCTAAAAGGCATCCATTGATCCTTCAGCTTATTCGTAAACACGTAACAGACAGACAAAGTTACTCTTGCGTCTACAAATAGGTGTGAATTATTTTCACTGTCAATAGTTTCAAATTCTTGATGATTTAGCATCAATGTCGATGCAGACTGCTGACCGAGTATAAAGAGCATTGGTCAGCAGTTCAACACTCAGCTGTTAGGTTTCTATGTCAAGGTCTCTGTATACGATTATTCGTATAGTCTTTATTTTAGACGCGTTCATCTTTCGTCTATACTAATAAAGAAAATAGGTTTGTGAGTTTGTTTATATGAGTACCTAATCCAGGTGCTGCTTAATTGCTACCATACCATAATATGCTTTTAAATGGCATAACGTAACTTTTACGGTGACCTTTGCTCTATATTCATTGGACTGTAATTCTACT
This sequence comes from Ostrinia nubilalis, assembly GCF_963855985.1. Classification (NCBI taxonomy): domain Eukaryota; kingdom Metazoa; phylum Arthropoda; class Insecta; order Lepidoptera; family Crambidae; genus Ostrinia; species Ostrinia nubilalis. The sequence continues at coordinate 6,613,451 of NC_087114.1, read as the reverse complement.
TACGATGTCTTGACTTACTTGACTTATGGTCCTATGTCCCCTAGATGGGGCAGAGGGCGTCCACAACAGTCCTCCATCTCGTTCGGTCTTGAGCTTCTCGTTTGATCTCGCTCCAGGTTTTGCCGATCTTCTTCGCCTCGTCCGCTACAGTGCGCCGCCAAGTTTGCCTGGGTCGACCACGTTTGCGTTTTCCTTGGGGATTCCAATCCAGAGCCTGCTTAGGGATGTGATCGGGGTCCCTTCGGAGAGTGTGGCCAATCCAGTTCCACCTGCGGCGCTTGATCTGCTGGTCGATCGGAATTTCGTGGCAGCGTTCCAATAGCTCGACGTTGGAGATTTTCTCGGGCCAGTATATGCCGAGAATTCGGCGAAGGCAGCGGTTGATGAAGACCTGCAGCTGGTGCGAGATAACCTTGGTGACCTTCCACGTTTCACACCCATAGAGCAGAACGGATTTAACGTTGGACCCGAATATTTTGATCTTGACCCTTCGGGTCAATTTCCGTGACTGCCATATGGGGCGAAGTTATATGAGTACCTAATCCAGGTGCTGCTTAATTGCTACCATACCATAATATGCTTTTAAATGGCATAACGTAACTTTTACGGTGACCTTTGCTCTATATTCATTGGACTGTAATTCTACTTACGATGTACCTACCATAAAAGCTGATTTATAGTATTTGTACATTTGATACAGCCAGACAGCTTTTTCAGTTCCAACTCCTTGCCAGACAATCTTTGAGGGTAGCTGCCAAAGCCACGATGCTCCAAACATCATGATGCACCAACATTCTAACCTATATTGGGAGCATACGCTGCCTTGAAACTTTTATTTATTATCCTATTGTCGCCCTAAAGCATTATTCCTGAGTGACAGTTGTGTATTAGACTAAAATTCAAGCAGGTGAATAAAAGCCTCGTGTTATATTATAAGCCGTATGTTTTCCTAATAAAATAAAAATAAAATAAAAGCTATGTTAGGTAAGGAAGACATAAGAGCCTAAAGATATTGCCGATTCAAAGATTCCTGGTTCAATCCCTGAGTCTAATTGCGGTAAACCCGCTTCTAACATAGGCATAAACATTAATTATTTAACTTTCTTAGAGGGGTAAAAATAATGGTCAGTTTGAGGTACCTAAGCTACGTTAGTTCCAAACCAATGTCTGAACATCACAAAAGGTCCAAACACACACATGCACACAGCCCAAACGACTGGGCGATGCTAAAATTTGGCATGCAGGTAGATGTTATGACGACGTAGGCATCCGCTTTCTTAGCGGATATTACGAAACTCCACCCCTAAGCGGGTAAAATGGGATCCACGCGTACGAAGTCGCGGGCGGCCGCTAGTTACTAAATAAAACTGTTTCATAATATGCAGTTGCTCTTTATTTCTTTTACTCCAAGTCCCTTCAGTAGTAGATGTTAGGACGGCCGAAACCTTCGCTGACAATGCCGACCTGTCCACTGCCGCATCCACAAGTGGCCACACCAGACCCAGCAGTGGGCAGGGCGCCTTCGAAGGCCACAGCGCTCAGGAACGGCAGCTGACCGGTCACCAGCAGGTTTCCTTCGATGGCGTTCTCAGAAGCGACGGCAAGACCGCTGGGACCGATGGGGGAGATGGCAGTGACGAGAAGAGGGGTGACGGCCACGCTTCTTCCACCTCCAACAACAATGCCGCTAGCTCCAGCACCTAAAAAAATGAAGAATAACAATAAATTGATGATCGACCTGCTAGGTCCTACCAATAGGAGTACACCTACATGTAAACTAAAGATTTTCTAAATGTGCAGTCCATTGCATGAGTTCCTAGCGGGGTTTTATTTTAACAACGCACCCGTTCTTCTCACGGGTAAAATGTCTTTTAACATTCTCGTATAAAGCTTCCTTTTGTCCTCCTCCCTCCTTCTCCCTTCTATCACTCTATGTATATTACTGAAAACTTCATAAAACTCCGTTGCGTAGTTTCAAAGATATAAGCGCAGACAGCAGAACGCCTGTTTTAATGTACAATTTATTTAAGTTAAAAGAAACTTACCGGCTGCAGCGCCAGAATATCCCACAGTACCGGCTCCCAATCCAAGTCCAGCCGAGCCATAACCGCTCGCCAAGCCAAGTCCGCTGGCCAAGCCAAGTCCGCTGGCCAAGCCAACACCGCTCGCTAAGCCAGAGCCATAGGCCAAGCCTCCGCCCAGACTGGTAGCACTGGCACTGGCACTAGCAGAGGCACTGGCAGAGCCGCCACCGCTGATGATGATTTCGGGGATGTACTGCCCAAAGGCAGCCTGAAAAGAAACCATAAAAATTTTAATCAAGGGCATGTTTCTGGAGAATTTTGCCTCTAAGAGATACTGAAAATCTGACTGTGGAACTGTAACGATTTCTCATGCCATATTATAACGCTACTTGCTACGGGACTATTCCCACCTCTCGTTCCCACCGCTGCAACTCCTGTGTAGCCAGGATCTACAGCTTGACCGCCAATAAAAACCCAACCAGTGACGGTCAAGTTTGTCCTAGGAAAAAGATAAACTGTCATTGGACCCGCAACGAACAAATGCTACTTGCTTGATAATTTTCGCTACATCGCTTAAAAACATGGAACTTTTGACTTTTCGAGGCAAGATTGGTATAATACATAGAAGAAAGATGTAGATATGTTGGATGTGTGTGTGAGGAACAGTCACAAAAAGGAGATGAATCAAGTTTGAATTCGTGAAGGTTACGCCCGTATTTACAAACATTACTATGAATGAGGTCTCACAGTGCGCGTGGACAGGGTGACACACGAACCAGTCACAGAACTCTATTCAACGCTGTGCGTTCGATTTGCTGCTTGACAAGCAAGCATCATTTGTGAATAAGGGAGTTATAGTTACAAGAATCCCTCATCATCATCATCAACAGCCCTTTACAGTCCACCGCTGGACTATGAGCCTCCTCCACTATAACTAGTGGAGGGTTCCCTAAGGAACTTTAAACATGGCTTCATAGACTCTTGTATAAACTAGAAAAATATTGTAAGTTGACACCATAATAATTCCATTACCTGCACCAAAAGCGCTGAAGCGCAGAGAACGAAAGCAACTTTGGAAGACATATTGATAAAAATGAATGATGTTCCGTGACACGTTGACCTACATTTTATAGTATAAAGTATTGTGTATTTCGCAACATCTCAACGTGGAACGGCCGATATCTCCAGTTAGGAAATGAAGAAAACTATTATCTTTTTTTAAACGTTTGGATTTTTTACGCAATCTTCTATACTTATAATAAATCTGTAGAGAGGTCAATTCTGTACATGAAATACCTATATGAATTTTCAAAATTACTATCAGGAGGTGATTAGTGATCGATACTGATGCCAAAAATGCAATCAGTAAAATTTTTGTCTGTCTGTCTGTCTGTCTTTCTGTCTGTCTGTCTGTCTGTCTGTATGTTCCTTATAGAAACAAAAACTACTCGACGGATTTTAAAGAAACTTGGTACAATTATTCTTCATACTCCTGGGCAGGTTATAATATACTTAGGAATTCCCACGAAAACGGGAATTAGCGGAAAAATCCTTTTTTATGAAAAATCTAAACCGCTTAAGTTAGACGCTTGAAATTTGGCATGCAGGTACCTTAGTAAACTTAAAGCTTAGTTACAACAGGATATTGAAAAATTCCCACGGGAACGGGAGTTAGCGGGAAAAAACATTTGTATGAAAAAATCTAAACCGCGTAAGATAGATTAAGGGGGTAAAACGGGATCCACGCGTACGAAGTCGCGGGCGGCCGCTAGTTAGTAAATAAGGCTTTGGATAAGGAGGAATGAATATTGGCCCACAGGATAGCTGGGTGAGATCTTTTTCAGTAATAAAGCTGTCTAACTTTCTGGTTCTTACTACCTTATTTTTATCTAGCAATCTAGCTAGAAATAGAATACAGTAACTAAGTGGTTCCAGACATCATTCTGTAAATTAAAACTTACAAAATTCTCACTCTTTTTATAACAATATCTAAGAAGTTATAGCATAAAATAAATATCATGGGAAATTGATGCAATCTGCAATGAAATTATTATTTAAAACATCTGCATTTACCAATTCTCATATTTTGCATATTTACCTTTGTCAATTTATTTTAGGTTCCGAACCAAGATGCATTTAGAGCTAAACAGGTGAAGTCCATGCACATAATAATAACCAGTGCACTATCCGCTTGCAAATTCGGCTAGACAATTTTTACGTATTTCTGTCATCAATTACTTTTATTTTGGATCTTGCAGATGTAGTTTTACAAGTTTATGTAGTGTTTGTTTTCGCAAAAGTTGTTGTAGTGCTCCTGTAACACGATCTCACTGGCTCGGCAACTCACTGTGTGCGCAGGCGGCACGTCCGCTCTCGCCCGTGGCTCGCGCTGCAATGACCGCGCGCCCCGCCACACAGTAGGCACGAGACAATGTCATACGTACTAAGGATTGTAGGTTCTACTCAAACACTACATCTCTTCCTTATCAAAAACTTTATTAATCATTTGATACAATCAACCTTGATTACACTTAATAGTATGTAAGTTACCAATTTACTGTAACTCATCGAATTGATTTAGATTTTCACTGTTGTTTGTCAGATTACGTTCTTGATTATCTTGTATTGATTTCCACTCTCCTTCTACTCTCTTTAAATGTAATATGTTTCTCCTCAGGGTCTGTCCAGTTTCTTCATTTCTGACGGTAATATCTCCATTGCTTGCTGTCTCAACTATGTGTGGTGCTGGGTTATAATTTGGTGCAAGCTTGTGACTTTTGTTCATTTCTTTTACATAAACTCTATCTCCTTCGCTCAAATCCACATTATGTGCATTTCTTCTCTTGTCTCCGTATTCTTTTCCTTTTTCTTTTTGTTCTTTATCTTTGTCTCTAACTTCTGTGTCATCTCCTGTATGTATATCCTGAAGCATAGGTATTTTGTCTCTGTTCTGTCTTTTGTAAAACAGTTCTGTTGGTGTTTTCCCTGTTACAGAGTGAGGTGTTGAATTATACATCATGAGGTAATCATTCAAGCTATCTTGTAAATCTTTTTTCTCAATCCTGCCAATCTTCAATCGTTTTAATATGTCTCGATTTTGTCTCTCTACTTCGCCATTTTGTTGGGGCCAATAGGGCACTGTACTAAAAAGTTTTATATTACATTCGTTGCAAAAATGTTTAAATTCCACACTCACAAACTGCCGTCCGTTATCTGCTGTTATGGATGATGGATAGCCCAGGCGGCCAAATATTTCTTTCAATAGCTTGATTATTACAGCACTAGTAATGGTCTTCGTTATCTTTACTTCCTTGTAGCGGCTATAATAGTCCACTACGACTAATAAATAATCATTGCTAGGCAATGGCCCTAGTAAATCCATTGCTACATCCACCCAAGGTGCATCCGGGAGTTCGCGACGTTTCATAGGAGCTGGCGGATTAGGTAACCCTACTAAAGTACAGCCCTTACAACTCTTCACCAGGCATTCAGAATCCTTGTCTATCCTTGGCCACCAAACTTTACTCCTTAAACGTCCTTTCATGCCGACAATCCCAGGGTGCCCTTCGTGTGCAGCGTCTAGGACTCTTTTCCGAAGTGTGGATGGTATAACTATTCTATTTCCTCTTAGGAGTATGTCACCGAAAAAACACAGTTCATTTTCAAAGATCTTATATCCTTTGACATTATCTTCCCAGTTCTTGTCGTAGATACCTTGCTTCACTTTGCGTATTTCCGGATCTTGTTCTGAATGCATTTTAATTTCGGCCATAGAAATCGCGCATGGTTTAGCATTTTCTACAATCTGGTTGACATGTTCGTCGTCATTAGTCTTTTTGCAATCTGAGATTATGCACAGTCTTGATAATGGGTCAGCGATGTTCGTCTTTCCAGGCTTGTATATGATGTTGTACCGATACGCCTGTAGCCGCAGTACCCACCTCTCTATCCTAGCACAAGGTTTCGACTTCACTCCAAATAAAACCTCCAAGGGTTTATGATCAGTAATTAAGTCGAACTCCTTGCCGAATAAAAATATATTGAAATGCTCTATAGCCCAAACCAAAGCCAAAGCCTCTTTTTCAGTTTGGCTGTATCTACGCTCGCATTCGGTTAATGTGCGGTTCCCAAAAGCAATAATTCGGGGTCCTTTTGCATCAATTTGAACCAAAATTGCGCCTAATCCGACAGGGCTGGCATCAGCAATAACCTGGGTTTTGTCGTTTAGGTCGTAATATCCAAGGTTTTGAATTTTGGTAAGAGCTTTTTTTAAGTTCTCAAAAGCCTGATTCTGTTCTTGGGTCCATAACTCTTCAATATTAGCATTTTTGCCAAATTTCTTCCTCAATAATTGTTTCAATGGCTCCGTCATCGTTGCCATGTTAGGAAGCCACTTGTTAATATAGTTAACTAGGCCCAAAAAGCTTTGCAACTCCTCTATAGTCTTCGGAACTCTGAATTTGGTCACACTTTCTATATACTTGTGTAAGGGCCTAACACCTTCAGGAGTTAGTTCATGTCCCAAGAAGTTTACCTTTTGAACTTTGTACAAGCATTTCGCCTCGTTCAACAGAACATTATTTTCCTTAAGGACCCTTAACACCTTTTCTAGGCGCAAATCATGTTCCTTTTCAGTGCAACCGAACACTAATATATCATCTATAAAATTTATAGCTCCGTCACATTCAAGGAGCATGTTTTCCAATATTTTTTGGAACAATTCGGGAGCACATGTTATACCGAACATCAAGCGTTTGTATCGGTAAAGTCCCTTTGAACTAATGAAGGTAGTAATATGTCTGGAGTCAGGATGCAATTCCACCTGATGGAACGCGTTTTTTATGTCCAGCTTCGTAAAATATTGTGCCTTCCTTATCTTTGGCAAGAGATGTTCCATTGCGGGTAACGGATGATTTTCCCTCATAATTGCCATATTGGCACGCCTCATATCAACGCACAAGCGCAATTCACCGTTGTCTTTCAGAATAGGTACCATTGGCGATATCCATTTAGAGGGTTCCCGTACTTCTTCTATTATGTCACTGTCCAGTAATTCCTTTATTTTCCTTTCTATCTTTTCTTCAATCGGAATTGGGATTCGACGATATGGTTGTGAAACAGGTTTTTGAGTATCATCGATAGGAATTTCTACCAAGACATCCTTAAACTTCGGGAATGGCTCGTTTCTAATTTGGTTGATGTCAACACCTATTTTTAGGACACCCAATTTACATGCAGTGTCTTTGCCCAGTAAATTTCTTGAGCCCTCCGCAATAACATATATCCTTGCGCGTTCTTCCTGCATATTTACTTTGATCGTGGTTTCAAATGATCCGATGATTTTTAACGGAATTGTACTGCCATATGCCAGTAATGTTTTATTCGGGTTTTTTTCCTGATTGAAACAAGCAACTCCTTGCTCTTTTAAAGCGATCCATGTTTTTTCAGTTACTAGGTTATATTTAGATCCGGAATCAATCAACATTTTAGTTCTTATACCTCCGACATTACATTCTATATTTGCATCATTATTGATATTAAAAACATAATCGACTTCTTCATCAGTTATATTGTCAACTTCCTTTTGGTTTCGGGGCTTTTTACTAGGTCTTTCCCATCTGTTCCTGTCAGTTTCTTCCAATTTCCTTTTTCTCAAAACCTGTGTCTTGCAATACTGCTTAAAATGGCCTATTTTCCCACATGTGTGACATACTTTGCCTAACGCCGGACAGTTTTTATCATCTGACATGTGTCTAGAATTCCCACATCTGCCACATCCTTTATTTGAATTTGACCTGGATCTATTCCCGCTAAATCTAGCTTTATTTTTCGAAGAGTCCACTGCATGTACCTCTGTTGTTTTATTTTGCTGACCATATTCTTCCAATTGGCGTGTTACAACTTCTAGAGTATTAGCTTCTGTAATAATCTTGTCTAATGTTACACTGTCTCCTATTGTTAAAATTTTCTTGCGCAAATCAACAGAGAGGCACTTCTCTGTTATTTGATCGATTAGGTGGTCGTCTGGTTTATCAAATTGGCACTTTTCGGCTTGATTCCGCAGCCTCACTAGGAACTTTTCAAATTTTTCCCCTTCATCTTGTCTTATTAAACGAAACAAATGTCTTTCATAAACTTTGCTTTGTTTTGGAGTGAAATAATCGTTAAGTCTCTGAATAGCTATGTCAAAAACATCATTATCATCAGAGGGTGTAGCATTGGCACCCGGAAGACTATAGAAAATTTCTTGAAGGCCCGATCCACCAAGAAGTAAAAGTGTCGCTCTTTTCTTTATCGGTGTTGTTATCTCTGTAGCCTCTAAGTAGATATTTAAAGAACGTTTCCACTTTTCCCATCGTTGGCCTAATGATGCACTATCACCCTCCAAATCCAACTTTTCCAAGGTCGGTAGATTTGCCATGGCGATGAGCTGATTGGGGCGACCTGAAAATAATAAAACCTTTCGCGATCTTGTTTGCACATTTCTCGACCCTGTACCATATTTTTTCCAATTAAATGGAGGTACTTATGTACCAGATTCCCAATTTAATGGAGGTATGAATTACCATTTATTTCCAATTTAATGGGGACGTAATTAACGACAAATTTCCAATTAAATGGGGGTATTTTATACCATCGATTTCCAATTTAATGGAGGTAACATTGTACCACTTATTTCCAATTAAATGGAGGTATGTTTTACCATTTATTTCCAATTTGATGGATAATATAGCTTATTGTTGATTTCCAATTGAATGGGGGTATCATAGGTAGTACCATTTTTGTATGGAGTTCACTAGCTTAATAGCACATGACTATGCACAAAATTATAAAAGTAGGCAATGTGACATTTTACACTTGTAGATTTATATGTATAAAAACTGTCTGCAATTCCATTTTAAGTGGGTATAGTAGGTACTAATAACATTTTTGCGAGTACTTAATGATTTTATTGGTATAAAATTAAGGTATAATTGCAATAAACACGTATGATAAACTATTTTGTATATCGACTCATTGAAACACAATAATAACTCTTATTGCGTCCGCACTAGCATTCCGTAATACTTATGAACATCTGCACCCGCACTATGTTGTTTACAAGTTGCACAGAACCGGCGGTTATTTATTTTATCGTAGTCTAAAGCTATTTGTAACAAACCGGTTTGTTATAACAAATGATAACGACACATTTTATGCCAATATAGGTTGTACGTAGCTACTTAAATTCCACAACTCGAAACAACAATAGCAATTTAAACCTAATTTTAATAAAAACGATTCACGAGTGCAATAAACAAATGCATATGTATGCTTAAACGGTTTTAAATTGCCCTTAAGTAATTATACAATGATTTTAGTGTTTTTTTTTTTCTAGCACATTGACCCCTTTTATTTTGTTTTAATTTGAATGAAATAAAAAATAATAGCCTGACCTTTGTCCTCGTCGCCACTTGTAGTGCTCCTGTAACACGATCTCACTGGCTCGGCAACTCACTGTGTGCGCAGGCGGCACGTCCGCTCTCGCCCGTGGCTCGCGCTGCAATGACCGCGCGCCCCGCCACACAGTAGGCACGAGACAATGTCATACGTACTAAGGATTGTAGGTTCTACTCAAACACTACAGTTGTGTTTTTGCTTGCACTTGAATTGAAAGTATGTTATTCACCGCCTGATGACGTAGTCAGATTGTTATCTAACTAAATACCTAAAGTTCCAAAATACTGTATTCTCAATGTGATAAGTTTACAAAATACTTTTACTTGAATCAAAAGTCAAATAAGCCCAATTATTTTTAGTTTTATTTAAAAACTAGCGGCCGCTTGCGACTTTGTACGCGTGGATCCCGATTTACCCCTTAGGGGTGGAGTTTCGTAAAATTCTTTCTTAGCAAATGCCTACGTCATAACATCTATTACCTGCATGCGAAACAGCCCGATCCGTCCAGTGGTTTGGACTGTGCGTTGATAGATCACCATGTCATATATTATATTTAGTGTAGCAATTTCATTCCGCTTTATAAAATAGCTAATAGACCGGGCAGAGGGATAATTAGACATAGTCATGGGTTCTATTGGCACTCTCTGTGGGTGCATCATCATCATCATTCAGCCACAGGACGTCCACTGCTAAACATAGGCCTCCCCCAATGATTTCCACATCGCCCGGTTGGTAGCAGCCTGCATCCAGCACCTTCCTGCTACCTTTATGAGATCATCAGTCCACCTTGTGGGGTGGGGGGCGTACTTAAAAAGCCCTAAAATCTAGCTTCAGCTATGAATTTTCTTGAAGTAAGTATATCGAGCGTTCACATTATCCTTGAAACGCAAAACGTGCGACTTCACGTGTTCATTGATAGATAAACAGGTCAAACGCAGGTGAAATTTCGAAACCAATATCTCAGTACTTCAATGTTGTATAAAAACGAACTGTAGCCAACAGGAAAGCATTCTGAAATCATCAGCAACGAATAACCATGTCTTCTTACGCCTTCCTCCTGATCTGCATTCAGGCTTGCCTGATCCAGGTAAATACTTAAAAACCGTTACTTATACATCAAATAAAGGGTGACAGGGAAACTCGATCAATTCCTTGAAAGGGTTTATAGAGGTCATTAGCAACAAATTAGAGCCAGTGAACCAGGAGCAAAACTGGGTCCCGATTGCGATAGTAATTTTCAAGTGCGTCGCGACTGGAACACAAACAATATTCAGCAGTTTGCACAAATCCGTATCGCGGTACCGTTTTGATCGTTGCAGAATCGCTCTTATTAGAACTACACACTATGCCATGTTATTTAACTTTAATTCTTCCGAATCTTATGCATATTATCAATTTTATTGTCCAAAGATATTTATATTATGATCTCTACAAAATGCATTTTTATTCCAGAACGCCTTCTCCCAATACGCGGTCGCCAACGGCTATGGCTACAGCAATGTTGACATTGACATTGACATCGATGCCACAGCTCTTGCCCAGGCTCTTGGCTACGGAAACGCCCAGGCTCTTGGCTACGGAAACGCCCAGGCACTTGGCTATGGAAGCGCCCAAGCACTTGGCTATGGAAGCGCAGAGGCTCTTGGCTACGGCAGTGCTCAAGCCTACGGCAGTGCTCAAGCTCTTGGCTACGGAAGCGCCGAGGCACTTGGCTACGGCAGTGCCCAAGCCTACGGCAGTGCTCAAGCTCTTGGCTACGGAAGCGCAGAGGCTCTTGGCTACGGCAGTGCTCAAGCTCTTGGCTACGGAAGCGCCGAGGCACTTGGCTATGGCAGTGCCCAAGCCTACGGCAGTGCCCAAGCTCTTGGCTATGGCAGCGCTGAAGCTCTTGGCTATGGCAGTGCCCAAGCCTACGGCAGTGCTCAAGCTGTAGGAGGCGCTCAGGCTTTGGGCTACGGCAGTGCTCAAGTCATTGGTGACGCTCAGATCTACGGACTTAGCGACGCTCAGATTTATGGAGTAGGCGCTGCTCAGGCCAGCGGTTACGGTGCTGGTCAGGTCATAACTGGTGCCCCAGTCAACGTTGGTTACACCGGCTCCAGTCTATACGGTTCAGGAATCGCCGACGTGGCTGCTGTAGCGACTCTGCCTGTCGCTGGACCTTACGGCGGCACTGGCTACGGAGATTTGGCGGTCGGCGGCTCACTGCAGGCTGGTGGCACTGCCATCGTGACTGGCCAGCTGCCAGTGCTTGGCGCAGTGTCGTTCAACGGCTACATCCCCGCCAGTGGCGTCGTGTCCATCGCTGGCAATTGTGCATGCGCTGGACCTAAACTGTGAATGATCTCTGAACAATAAATATAAATTTATTTTACCTATTCATTTTGTCTTTGTTTAAAAACACCCATACTGTTTTCGCACCCAAGAACTAGGTATGCTATTGTGTAATAAAATATCGAGCATTTCCAATGTTCGTTCGTTCATTCGTTTCAGCCGAATGACGTCCACTGCTGGACAAAGGCCTCCCCAAGGATTTCCACAAAGACCGGTCCTGTGCCACTCGCATTCAGGCACCTCTCGCGACCTTCACCAGATCGTCGGTTCACCTAGTGGGAGGCCTGCCCACGCCACGTCTTACGATTCGTGGTGGCCACTCAAGAACTTTCGTGCCCCAGCGGCCATTAGCTCTACAAGCTATGTAGGTACACACAAAATTCATCAAATATTATGTTTAAACATTGAAGTAATATTACTACGTATAGAACAGACATCGCGAACAAAATATGTGCAGTGCGGGGTGCGGGGCGGGAATTTGACGGACAGCTGTCAGTCAAATCCATGACTATCAAGTTTCATAATTTATGGCGATAAAATCTCTGTGTAAAATCTGCACCAGAAAATGTCGTACTTCATTGCTAGGATTGCGCGAATAGTGACGTTCCTGCGGTCGCCTCATCATAGACATTTTGAATCGATTGTGAAAATAAACAAATCGACTAAATTGTGTTATTTATAATTTTCATGGTGCTCAATAGCAAAAATGTTCAGCTACTTACATTATTTTCTTTTATTATATTGTGCGTTTCCTGTAATGTAATCTAAGCGCCCCTCCCTTAGACTAATATTAGCCCTCCTAGACAAGTGACAAAACGTGGCAGTTGAAACGAAATCACTTCGCTCTGCAGTTTTTTGGTGTAAGTTACTTCACTCTGTGATGCGAATTTAAAATTACAACTGGCGATTCCGAATTCACAACTGAGGGGATTGTGGCTAATCGTGTTACTTGTGCTACAAGTGCGTATGGGCTTCATACTGATGCTTAAGCCTTTAATAATTTTTCTTCCCGATTAAAATGTAATGTAATCGATAATCGCCTTGAGAATCGTTAACTGGTATTTTCTAATGCGATAAAAAAATGACCCGTCTCTAGTTTAAAACTGTCATCCAACAGCGCACGAAATATTATGAGTTATAGATAATGATACCATTACAGAGGCGACACTTCGTTTACGTTTAGTTTCTGCCTATTGAATTGGATACTGTAAGGAATCATCGTCATCATCATTTTAGCTACTGGACGTCCACTTCTGAACAAAGGCCTCCTCCAATGATTTTCACGTCGCCCAGTTGATAGTGGCCTGCACACAGCGTCTTCCTGCTATCTTTAGTCAGTCCATCTTGAGATTTTAGAAAAATCCCACTCGTCACGGTAGGGACAAAGCTAGGGATGACCCACGCCTCCACTCCGGAACCTTTCTGACGTTCAGTTATTTTATTGTCACTATTGTTAATTATTGAGCTCCTCAGCGGTTGAGTACTCGTATAATAGCTGTACCTCAATTCTATACAAAGTGAGGTAGAAGTTACGGGACTATTCCCACCTCTCCTTTCCACCGCTGCATCTCCTGTGTAGCTAGCACCTAGATTAGTTGATTTAAAGCCAAGGTATTATATCAGTTTTTAGGTAATGACTTAGTGCATCTAAAAATAGAAAAAAGGTAAGTTCACTTTCTAATTTTTTTTGTAACATTGAAAAATCCTATATTACTATTATGGAAGCAATAAACGTATTGAGTATTGAAATCTAAAAAGAAGCATAATTTTTTTTTAACGTTCAAGTGTTCCTAAGAAATTTAAATGGGAGCTTTTGGTAAACTTTTTGATGGCAACGTATTGCTTACTTTTTCAGCTGTCGAACGAATTCACTTTTATATTTATAGGTCGTGTACATCGGTAGATTTTGCTAAATAAAAGAATCCATCCGGACTCAGAAATAAAAAAAATTAAAATAGCTGTAATTTTTAAATAGTAGGGATAAAATGTTTTATCAGTAGATTTGTCGATAAAATTGATCATATTACTGCGCCCTAACGGGTCGGACACTGGTGACCAGACACGGATGCAGCGACTCGTATAATTACGGTCAAACTTCACTTAAGGTAAGTTTGTTTAACCATAAATAATTTTAGCCTATCTCGTGAGCTAGGTGTCAATAATTAGGGTGATTTACTAACTAACCAGTCGCATACGAACAACAGTAGTGAGATTCGAACAAGTTTGATCCATGATGCCGCACGACTATTGTGTGAGCCCACTCGTAACCCAAGCTTATTTAGCTTAACACGAGGGGCTGGACGGGACTATTAGTAATTTGTGCAATACAAATTGCTAATAATCGTTAAAAAATCTTTTTATTGCTTTATTTAACCTTCCTTTCGTATAGTAATTTATGAGTCAGTGTCAAGTCTGCGATTTTTAATCTTTGAAATTTTCGTAAAATGGCTGCCGCCGCGGTGACGCCTTGTAATTGACAAATTAAAATTAAATTAGTGTTTTAAAGTGCATAAATGTACAACATAATGGTAAAAAGTCATTCCTTGATTTTTACTTAATATGTTTCTGGAGTTATTTGAACAGTATTTTCGTGTATAGGATGGTATATTTTCAAAAAACAAAACTGCACCCAAGCGTGTTGTCACAGCAACCGCTGGGCACATACTAATTGAAGATCGGTCCACGGACCTGTTTGCGTGCCAGAAACAATCTCGTTGACATGTCTTCTCTAGTACGTAGTACATTATAACTCAATGTGTTTAAAGGACAATGTTCGTTCTCCATACATTGTTCGCCTAAAGAACCAACAATTTTGACATATTACTACCCGAAAGCGAAATAATACGATTCTGTGTGTAAGAACAATGATTCCTGATGGACACTTGCCATAAAATTAATGATTAAGAATATTAAATCACAGCGATTTTATAATATGTCGTTTATGACAACATGGCGTCTAATGTATTGTGTGAATGTATGAACACCGATTTGCGAAAAATGTTTTGTATTGTCGTCACGCCGAGTCGCAGCCAAATAGTATAAAATAATAGAACAAGTTTTAGAAATACAACTCGGCATTCCACTTTTACAATATGCCCACATATTGCACGTAAATAAACAACATGAATCGTAGGTTGTTTCCACCCTTGTCATCTGACACATGAAATAAACTCCTATTGTATTATAGATATTGAAGCCGAATCGTATATAATAATAGAATGGGTTTTGGAGATCACTCGGGGTTCCACTTTTATAAAATACCTACATATTACATAAAAATACCACGAATCATGAGTTTTCTTTTCACCATTTACATCTGACACGAGATAACAAACTCCTATCTCCATGACTACCATCGTAGTCTATGCCAAAGACTACAATATTTTAAGCAAGAAGTTTCAAACCTTAGCGGCTACGGTAACCCCTGGGCCACATACATCATGATAACATTCGGTCGACACCGGAACGAAGTCTTGCGATTATGCAAAAAAGCATCGTATTCTAGTGCGGCTATATCACGTTCAACCGGGGTTTTAATTCGACTAAAGTCCTGACTAAAGACTGGAAGAAAATACGCCGCATTGTATGAGCACTTCGTGTTCGTTAAAGCGGCTTCAGATCTAGAGCCCACATAGTTTTCTTTCCAATAATATCCGCAAGTAGCGCTGCATGATCTTTACAACAAAAACGGCAATAGTTATTAAGGTGCCAAAATTATATGATTACTTTGGCACGGTATTATACACGTTCGAAGATTTGTCATTTTCATTCATTTCTTCATCATCATCATCATTTCAGCCACAGGACGTCCACTACTGAACATAGGCCTCCCCCAATGACTTCCACATCGCACGGTTGGTAGCGGCCTGCATCCAGCGCCTTCCCGCTACCTTTATCAGGTCGTCGGTCCACCTTGTGGTGGGTTGACATTGCAGAATATGACTTTTGATAGGTTCATCATAGAATTCGGCGGGGATATCCTCACGGAGGAAGTTCGTAAAAGGGCGGAACAAGATCTTATAATAATGCAAGGCCGAAGCTGTTACGCGCGTGCTCATACGTGTAATCCGGCGAGTATGCAATAAATAGTATGCTAAATGTCTGGTAAATAGTGGTAATACGTATCGTTCGTTCGTTCGTTTCAGCCGAAAAGACGTCCACTGCTGGACAAAGGCCTCCCCCAAGGATTTCCACGAAGACCGATCCTGCACCGCTCGCATACAGGCACCTCCCGCGACCTTCACCAGATCGTCGGTCCACCTAGTGGGAGGCCTGCCCACGCTACGTCTTTCGGCTCGTGGTCGCCACTCAAGAACTTTCCTGCCCCAGCGGCCATCAGCTCTACGAGCTATGTGCCCCGCCCCGTCTATGTCTGTATGCGCTACGATTACAGGGTATCATTTTGCATAGTCGCAAGACTTCACTCCGCTGCTGTCAAATCAATGTCGCATAATGTTATCGCAATGTGTGTGGCCCTTGGCCAAATCACAGAAGCCTATGCGAAGAAAGAGCACTTGAATGACAATAAAAATCAGGGTTACCATTTTATAAGATTTCCTCACTATTGAGGGTAACAAAGTAACATTAATAATCTAGCCATTAATTACATTTATTACCTATACGAGAAAGTAAAGCAACATGCGGTTTTATTTTAATTTGTAAAATATTAAACCCCTCATATTTGTAACAGTTTGTTCCAAGTTTAGTTTTACTGTTTTGTTAACAGTATTGCTGTTTCAGCTGTCACTGTGAAGCTTTGGGAAAATAAATAAATAGAAAAAATATTAACATAAATATTTATTTAAGTTTTTATGTTCATTATCATAATATGCCAATTTAAGTTACACTGTGTGACAGTCTTTGACACTAAACAAACTCTTCAGCTTAATAATACCTACCTACAGGGCGTTTTTATAGTTACTCTTGCTGATGAAACAAGAAGGGTTGATTCTACTACTGAAATACAACTACTTTTCTTACAGGACCAATATCAAATTCTCAAAAAAATTCACATCCTCGTGATGGTGATAATTTCTATGGAGAGGTTTTTTTATATTCGGTCTCTTGGGATAAGTTATTCCATTTGAGCAGTAGAATTAATCCTTTTTATTCGATCACATATAAAAACAACACAAGTGTTTAGGAAAACTTCTTCTTTGGTATGGTATCACTACGGAGTTATAATGTCGGCAACTCTGTATCACTGACTTGTAACTTTCAAACAGCATGAATAATAAGGGCACCACATTGGTTTTCTTTCTGAAAAAAGGCTTTCAGTTTTAGTACTAACCCTTTAGCACTATTTCATTGAAATAAAAATACATTAAACGCACAGAAGACTGAAATTGAGTCAACTGACGTGACATTTATAATTTGTTGACATTATGACAGTTTGACAAGACTAGGGATTGAAAAAGTTTTAATTGAAAAAGTAAAATGACAATTTATTAAAACGATTCACATGGATATAATCGATTAAAAATATTTATAAAATGTTCTGATACTTGCCTGTAGCGATTATCCAATCCTGGTTTCTACTGAAAAACTACCTCGTGGCAAGATTTTAATAAAATAATAAAATCTTTATCTTCTCTTTCACAATCTATAAAAGTTCATTTGGTCTATTATTATACATGTGCTATGAATGAGGGTTTTCGCGATTGAAAAATCCGCGAGATGGCAATACGTAGACGCGAGGTCCAAATGCTGCATGATTGGTGGATATCTGTCAATGTCATGTCAAAAATAACCAATCATGCAGCATTTGGACCTCACGTCTACGTATTGCCATCTGGCGGATTTTTCAATCGCGAAAACCCTCATTGGCATAGATTATGAGAGACTGGCAACTATACTAGGTTGATATCAGGTGATCCGTCTGCTCATTTGCCTCCTGTCACATAAAAAAAAAATATATATGTTTCTCACACTTCAACTGGCATTGGATTCAACATCGGATTCTGACACTTTTACAGTTATGATACCATGAATATCAGTTTATGGTCCTAATTATTTTTATTTTATTTACGACCTTCGACCAGTTGGACACTTTAGATATCTTCTTGTAATAGTGTCAAACTGTCAATAACTTTTTAGCTTTTAACGCAAATCTAGTCTTCAAAGCAGTTTAATCGATTTATTTTATTTTCAAAATCGATATTTTATTGTCTATGATGGCCGCAGGAACATCACTATACATGGACTCCCAGCAATAAAGTACGGTAATGCCTCGTACAGATTTTATCGGCAAAAATTATGGAACTTGATAGGTTTTAGACCATGCCACGCACCAAAACGTCCGGAAGTTGTAATAGTATTATAGAATAAACGTTAAAAGACTTATTTATTTAATTTTTCAATGCTTAAGTGTCCATTAGAATGAAAGGGTGCTTAATGTATTAAAAAAAATAGAAAATAATTATGATGGGTTAATGTTTTTGGGCGGTTTTTTAGGCGGTTTCTGACAATGTCCTTTATTGCAAAAGTTAAACATTTGGGTCACAACAAAGGGAATGATTCATAATGTTAAAGGCAATCACAATATTTTGTCATCACCAAATTTTGGTACCATTGTTAATATTGTTGCAATATAAACTCACTGCACATGTTACCACGTGACTAAAGCTTAACTTACGAGTATGTGCTGTTTTGCTGAGCAATATTTGTCAATATTGACTTAACGATAAAAACTTCTTGGATATGGTCAAATTACGAGTCTAAAAAAAATTAAACATGATGAATATAGGGTCGAAGAATGTAAATAGCAATAAAGTTAAAAATCGAAATTGACTTTTTGTGTCGAACTTCAGATGTCGGAAGTAGGTGTTCATACATAGGTACATCATCATACATCAACATCTACCGGACAGATGGAAACACTCGGCCCGGTTTCCATAAAAATTACCACTAGAATTTCGAACCGGCTCCGATCTAATAGAAACTGGGGCTAACTACGCTAATGGTTAAAATAAATACTTTTCAACACCAGCCAGTGTGAGTTTACATCAAACGCGCTCACGTAAAAAAAGACATTGTGTAAATGTATGACGGACTGTACAGCGCCTCTAGCGGAAAAGTTCAAGAACTAAAATTTTCATACATTTTTCTAACGCGCTCACTAGTTTGCTATAAACTCACACTCAGCCCACTGATGAAGTGAAGGGCAATTAAATATTCGAGACGTATTTTATGAGCCCTGAAAAAGGGCTTTCATACTAATATGAATTTGTTTTTATTTTGAGTATAATAAAACCAGCATAGATTTATATTCATTCTTTATTTTGTTTTTTTTTTTACTTTTACATCTGCTTAACTCTCACTAAACACTACGTTTACTAATAGAAAATACGGCTGTCTGGAAGGTTAGGGTTATTCAAAATTTTAACTTGCTTATCGCCACAACCGCAAGAAGCCCCATAAGCTATATCAGACACCGCTCTCAATCCAGATGGAGTGATTGGAGACACGCTGAAGATCGTCAATGGAGAGCCAGCCTTCAGAACAGACCCAGAGCTGGCACTGCCAAATCCTACAACGCCAGAATTCAATGCGACAATCCCAGAATTTAATCCGCCAGTCCTAGAATTTAATCCGCCAATCCTAGAATTCAATGCGCCAATCCCAGAATTAAATGCGCCAATCCCAGAATTTAATGTACCAATCCCAGAATTCAATGTGCCAATCCCAGAATTCAATGTGCCAATTCTAGCAGATAATGCAGGATTTATTCCGAGCCTTTGGGCAAGCACCGCCTGAAAAAATATTTGGATACAGTAACGAGGATAGATACTAGTTTTTTGGACTTAGTACACTTCATTCTTCGGAAATACTTAACTACCTAAGTACTTTTTACTCCCGCGGTCTAGGTAGTTACACAACCGAGTTCTTCTTCTTTTCGTGTCGACAACAAACCTACACAGTGTCAGCCCAAAACTCCGCCACAAGAGTGGCGTTGTCAGCAGCACACATCAAATCCTCCTGAGACACAACCGACTTATTCTGGTGCAAGACTTTACAATCCACCATTTCAATAAACTGGGGGACAACACACAATGCCAGTCTTACCCATGAAATGCAAAAATACAACCCGGTCAGGTTAACTGCGTACATGGCAGCCATGACGTCACATCGACGCCCTGGTACTGACGGGGCGAACGCGGTAGGGTGTGCGCTGTGCGGGTGAATGCGAGGGAGAGTCGCATTCTAGCGAGGTGCGCAGTTAACCGGGTTGTAAGTAAGATTTCAAACTTTAATCATCATTTAATCCACTGCATGCCTCTTTCTTAATTTACTAGAGGAAATGGAGGATTTGGTCTACACCCCCTACGCTGGCATTAGAATTAAATCTGACGTGACACCAGTGTTATAATCGTGCTTAGTTCTTACAATAGAAAAAGAAGCCAAATTTTATAAAAATATGATATGAAATGCAATTTACCTTAAACAAGACCAGCGCGAAAACGAAGTAAAATCTCTTCTCCATGTTGCACAATAAATAGTGACATATTTGTGCACGTTTGGTCCTTTTATAGGTTTCTAAGAAACGATTAGGTTCAAGTCACACAATGCGATAGCTGCACTTTCAAGGCAATGCACATTTTAATGTTAAACAAAGAAATACTGATTTCCCATAAATTTATTAATAAAAGTTATTTCAATTTTTTTTTACTCCAGCTTAGCCACACTATTCTTATTTATTACTGTTCCTAACGAACTTATGATTTAACACTTTATGCTAGTATGTTGTTCACAATATTTTTCCCAGCCGGACCCACCCAAGCGGTAAGGTATGCCTGCTCAGGGTGGGTCGGGGGCCAGGGTTATTTCGTTAGGTATTGATCAGAAATTGTATTGAATTAGAACAGAAATGTTTGGAAGTATTAAGTTTTGCAGACCTCTGGAGGTATTTTTTCAGTTGTCGAATTCTAGTACCTACTTGAACAAATGTTTATGAGAAGGTTTCTGGTGTATACCTGCCTGATGCCCAGTGATGATACAGTGTTGTTTTGACATAGATCCGTCCTGTGTGGACAAACCCTTACAAGTTAGCGAACAAAAAACAAACTACATTATGTTGAAATATTGATACGAATTCACCTTGAATTTGCTTCACACCTTCACACAAAGCACATTACGATATTCCCTATCTACCGGATGACAAACAGAAACAAAAACATAAAGAGAAAATCAAACATTTATTTACATGATACAATAATCAACAAAACTTAATACAATATACCTCGGCCTCTAGCGAAGCCTTCGCTGGTGATGCCAACGGTGCCACTGCCACAACCGCAAGTGGCCACGCCAGAGCCAGTCGTTGGCAGGCCACCTTCGAACGCCACAGCGCTCAAGTAAGGCAACTGGCCGTTCACAGTCAAGATTCCTTCGATAGCATTCTCAGTGGCAACAGCCAAACCACTCGGGCCGATTGGCGAAATAGCAGTCACGATCAAAGGTCCACCAGAAGCTACGGTAAGACCAGATCCTCCAACGTTGATCAAGTTTGAACCAGAATTGGCGAGGCCAACTATGCCGCTGGATAAGCCACTGCTGCCAAGCAAACTGCCGCTGTATAAGCTACTACTGCCAAATCCGCTAGCTAAGCCACTGCCGCCTAAGTTGATGGTGCCATAGCTTGGTGCGGCACTGCCGATCACAATGTTGTCGACGAGGGAGTTTCCAGAAAGTCTTGAAATCGATTGGGCAATCGATACCTGAAAACATGAAAAATATTAATAATTTTGCCTCCTGCCTTTGGAGAAGTGTAAGCTGAATCCTCCACTGGCCTCTGGTAAATTACAAAGGGCTGTATTCTTGCAGTCTCCACTGCAACTAATTGACCTGATGATGCATCCATCAATATTTTAAGGCTTGAATCAACATTAATTTCTTTAATTACATTAATAAAGCGTGGAGTGTCGACCAAATCCTCAATTTGTCTCTGGTAAATTAGAGAGTCTTGCTCCTG
Organism: Ostrinia nubilalis; assembly: GCF_963855985.1. Lineage (NCBI taxonomy): Eukaryota > Metazoa > Arthropoda > Insecta > Lepidoptera > Crambidae > Ostrinia > Ostrinia nubilalis. The sequence continues at coordinate 6,591,683 of NC_087114.1, read as the reverse complement.
CTTAGAGATTTAATGATCTGATGATGATGGATGATCATAATGCTGAAGAACCCATTAGGTATAGATCGTTTCATCCACGAAGACGCGCCCCACCATTCTTCCGTTAATGTTTGAGTGTTATCGGTACACGTTAAATTTTAATTATCCATGAGTGCACACGCACACTACAATAATGACGCTCGGATTGCTCGGATCAAACTACCCGCACCCCACGCTTCCCTCGACCAAAAATTGGTGGGTCGCGTCTTCGTGGATCAAACGATCTATAAGTAATAATCATTTTCTTACCTGGATGAGAAGAGCCTGAGCGCAAATAACAAGAAGAGCTTTAGCTGCCATTTTTGTTTATTTAATTAAATGAATCATTTTGAACACAATATTTATACAAAACATTGTTTGCTATCGACTCGTTACATAACGAAAGAGTGTAACTATCTGAAGTAATTGACAAATTTTGTTTGGCCGAGTTTCCAAATTACTAGAAATGTAGGCAGAACTTCAGTGTTGATTTGAGCAAAGATGATTCTAATAACACAAATATAAGGTGCATATTAAATCAAGGTAGGTAGATACCTTGTCTTTACAAATAAATTTGACATCAGTATATTATTACTTTCATGAGAAATGTTTATGTAATTTTCTTGAAAAAAGTCATATTGTAAAATGGTTTCATAATTAATCAGGTAGTTTCACACAACAATATCATTACGTACAAGCCTCTATGTATGTTAGACTATGTATTACATTTAGGTACGAGTATGTACCGTATTGATAAGCAAATAAAGTTATTTTTTGTTTTTCCATGACACCTGTGGGACATCCTCAATTTCATCATCATCATCATCATCTCAGCCATAGGACGTCCACTGCTGAATATAGGCTTCCTTCAATGCTTTCCATGTTGCCCGGTTGGTAGCAGCCTGCGTCCAGCGCCTTCATGCTACCTTTATGATGTCGTCGGTCCACCTTGTGGGTGGACGTCCCACGCCGCAATCATCCATTTGCCTCTGGTAAATTAGAGAGGATCATAATCCTGCAGTGGAGACTAACTGACCTTAATATGAGGATTCGGACAACTCAGTTATTTAAAAAATCTTGAAAATTTAATATACTTGAATATACTCCATCGAGCCAACTGCGCACCTAGGGCAAAAAAGAATGAGACATGTATAGGCTCCTTAAGAGCATTTGACGATTTGCAAGAACTAATTTAATTAGTCTAAACAAATAAAGAAAATTTTGATTTGATTTTGAATCGCGGGAATGCACTCTCCCTCGCACTTACCCGCGCACCGCCCCGCATTCGCTCCATCCGTACCTACTAGAACGCCGATGTGACGTCACGGCAGCCAGGTGCGCAGTTAACTCAACCAGATTGTACGTAACATCGCACAAAGATTTAATCCTTCTTGTAAATTATCTCTTGCCAATCTAATAAACTGACTCATTTATCCTTATCAATATTACATACATCATACAACTGACACAATTTTTAATTTCATAACACCCTAGTATACTACTTATTAATTAATCATTAGGTAAATATTTCATAACGTCGAGAAAGCGTTGATATAAATTACTGTTAAGTATTTTTTTCACCATTCTAACATCAATTCTTCAAGTGTGTGTTTTAGTTTTTCTAAAAAAATCAACAAAATGTCTCCTTTCAAGGTCCTTTTCATCTGTATTCAAGCTTGTCTTCTCCAGGTAAAATACTTTAACTACAATATTATTAATAGAGATAAATAAACTGTTGGTTTGTATTGAACAGGCTTCGAAACTTCGGGGCCTATTCGAAAAATTCCTTCACCATTACAATCCTACATTATTTTTGATGAACACAGGCGGTATGGAATTTGCCAGTACGAAATTTACTAAACAAACGAAACGAAACTTACTAAGTAATTTGTATTAATAGTTTGTCAAAAAAACAGCTATTTATAAATGCATGTCTCCCCAGCCCGTCTGGCGAGCGCTCGAGCGTGAGAAACTAAATCCTCTATTTGCTTCTTTAGTAAATAAAAGAGGGTTGTTTTCCTGCAGTGGAGACTAAATGACCTGACGATGTTGACAATAACCTTTCTTTTGCAGATGGCTTACACCCAAGTCATCACTGGCATTAACAACGCCGGTGGCTGGTCCGCAGGCAGCGTTAACAGCGGCTTCACTGGCGGCTACGCGCCCTCAGACGTCGCCGCCGTTGCCGCCCTGCCAGTCGCTGGCCCGTACGGCGGCACTGGCACTGGCGAGATTACCGTAGCGGGCGAGGTGCAAGCGACCGGCCAAACTATTGTCACAGGCCAAGTGCCAGTCATTGGCACGGTGTCCTTCAGTGGCAGCATCCCAGCCAGTGGCGTCGTGTCCATCGCTGGAAACTGTGGATGTGCTAATGCTCTATAAGATTTTGTTGAATAGTAAATAAATTGTTGATTTTTGGGTATCTACATAATCATTTCATTTAAACACCTTACCTCTAACTGCTATCTTGGCTATCTTACCTCTAACTGCCGGAACATAACAATGCTGTTAACATTGTTGTTATGGCGACAGACTTAGGTAAGATGGTGGTAGATAGCCAGGCGGACTTAGAACAAGCCCTACCACCAAGCAAACCGAACAGAAAAAACTGAAGCAGGTGGTCTTACCACTAGACCACAGAGGCGGTTAAATATATGTATTATGATATGAGAGTATTATTCGATTTATTTCATCAAAATCTTTGAACATACACCATTGTTTTTAATCATATTTATTTTATTTATTAAGGAAATAAACAGCAACATTCTTTAAAACATAAATAAACAAAGAAAATAATTAACACATTTGCCTTAAATTATTTCCACTGCTAGTTAACACAGGTTATGTTGATTTAGAATATAACATAAAAAACAAAATCCCAACAAAAACATGTAGTGAAAAGTTATTAGATCCCATGTGTTGCCTGTAGAGCTTCTAACTCTACAGGCCTAACTCTACACCTTAGGCCCAGAACAGACGGTGAAACGCAACCAGTTTGAAACTTTCAAACTGGTTGCGTCATTTATGTGGTCTCTCAACGGACGCTATGGCAGAAACTTAGATGCAACTCAAAAGTAACTAGCAGTTGCAGTTTCGTTCAGTAGCGTTTCACCGTCTGTTCTGGGCCTTTATCAAAATTATGTAGCAAGCGATTTCACAGTACGAGTAGATTAATAGCGAAAAACAACACACGGTATCCTTCCGTTTGGAATTACTTTTCGCCAAATTTCACTTCGCAAACAACTTATCGCCAAAGTTTCATTTCCCAGATGAACTTTTAGCAACTGTACTTTTCGCAACTAATTCATTTGGTCAAATTATCATTTGGAAAAATTTTACGTGGCAAAAATGTTTATATAGCAAATGTTTATTTTGCCAAATATTATATCCCAAATAATTTGTTGGTCAAATTGACACTTCACATACTTACCCACCGTTACCCACAAATCAAAGCATATGGCACATGATCATGGTTTTCACAATAATTTTATGTAAAACAAAGAGATTGCAGAAAATAGTATGGTTGCAAAAAAGTAGGTATTGCAGAAAATAGCGTAGGTTAGGTTAGGTTAGAACAGTGACCCTTAATCCTAGACCTAACCCTTGACCCTAGAATCACCTCTATTGTTAATGAATCATTTGGAAATTTAGATAAAAAGAATGAAATAAGAAAATTAATTTAGAAAAAAATTTATACTAACTACTTTGTATTCCATTCTATGCACCAATCAAATTATTTTGTAAATAGTTGACCGTGAAATATTTTTGCCAAATGTAACATTTGGCAAAACATACTTTGCCAAACAATAATTTGCTAAACAATAATATGCCAAAAACGACATTTGCGAATTAAAAGTTTGCAATAAGTTGTTTTGCCTAATGAGAATTTGCCAAATGAAAATTTGCGAAACGTTGTTTGCGATGTGATAATTTGGGAAACGTTTTTTGGCCAAACATTAGTATCTATGTTAAGATCTATCTAAGATTCTCTATTGAGAAATTGTAAAATAACTACTGTCTTGTCTTCTCCACGACAAGAGAATTCAAAGTGACAAAATATTTTAAGTAATATTTAGTAATAAACCTTTTGTCTTTCTTTCCTTCTTTATTTCCTTGCATCAAGGTTGCACTTGGAGGTTGCAGGATACCTAAGGTGTACGCAATCAAAAACATAAAAATAAACTTCAACAATTTTATTCACAAATCAACAAATTACTATTAACCTTAAAATCTACGGCCAATTCTGCCAGCGTTGGCAGGCTGAATGGCAGGCAGGCCTTCGCTCACGATGCCAACCTCGCCATTGCCGCAACCGCAAGTGGCTACGCCAGAGCCAGAAGTTGGCAGGGCACCTTCGAACGCCACAGCGCTTAAGTAAGGCAACTGGCCACTCACAGTCAAGATTCCTTCGATCGCGTGCTCTGAAGCAACCGCCAAGCCACTGGGTCCAATAGGCGAGATACTGGTCACGAACAGTGGCCCTCCTGAGGCTACAGTAAGACTTTGCGGTCCAGAGACGGAGCTGCCAATGCCAGAAATGCCGCTGCCAAGAGAGCTTCCAGATGCACCAGCGTTCAAAATGGCGCCGAAGCCGCTGCCGAACCCGTATGCGTTAGAAACGCCGCTGCCAAACGCCGAGTTTCCAGTTACTATTTGGGAGAACGCAGCCTGAAAAGAAACAAATCTTTCTAAGTTTTGCATATAAAATATCACATTATAACTTTTAAAAAAAATAAAACCGACTTCAAATGCGTGAACACAAAAAAAAACTAAAAATTAAAAATATTGCGTATAAAAAAGTTCATCCCCAATTTTCCACCCTTGGGGTGAAATATTTTCTTCAAATTCGCATGAAACCCCCCTTTTGATAATACCTATTCAACAAAAAAATAATCGTTCAAATTGATTTATAATCGGCGGAGATATTGCGTATAAAAAAGTTCATCCCCAATTTTCCACCCTTGGGGGTTGTTTTTTCTATTATTAAATTTAAATGGGACCACCGTTGAGGTATTACCTATACGCCGAAAAAAGATTTGTTCAAATCGGTTCATAATTGGCGGAGTTATCGCGTAACAAACATAGAAAAAAAAAAAAAAAACATACGGGTCGAATTGAGAACCTCCTCCTTTTTTGAAGTCGGTTGAAAATCATGGGTTGATTGTAGAGCTTATTCTAAGAGTCTAAGAATGTCCACCATCTTAATCTAAGCATGTGGCCATAACAACAATGTTAACGGTGTTATTCGGTTTCGGCAGTTAGAGGTAAGATAGCCAGTTCCTCTGTGGTTGAGGACTCCAGGTGAAGCTCGTTTCCACCATAGACCTGGTTACTATTTTCCATCAGGTGAGACGCAGGCCAAGAGTTTACTTTGTATGTTTTCAAAAGTCAATCGTATTTAGGATTTTGTAGGGGATCAATATTTTTAAAAAACTTTTCTTTTTCTAGTCAAAATATTTACCTGAATAAGAAGAGCTTGAGCGCAAAGAACCAGCACAATTTTAGCTGCCATTTTGAAGTTTTTGTTTTTACAAAGCAAGCTTCAATCGTAATATGATTTTTGCAGAAACACCTATGGTTTTTATACAAATGATTTGAAACATTTCACAAAATAATACAACGAATATTATCATAAGTTTCATCAGTACTGCTGACATAATTTCTTAGTATTCAATTATAATTATTACGTGACCTAAGTAACTAATTTATTAATTGTAGGTAGTAGGTACTTACTAATATCTACACTACAAAGAAAACTTTTAAATATTTTGTGTTTTTATTGGCTATCTGAAACCTCACGTGATCAAAGTTATTTTCTGAAAATGGGCTTTTAAAAAGCTCTTTTACAGGTTCTAGTGTTATCCAAACCCTACCACTGCTTCGGGACAATAAATAGGCCAGTGCTGAGAAGAAGTAGCACAAGAAACTCAGTTACAGGGCAGATATGTACCATCCGAGACTGCATCTCACTTAACACCAGGTGCGATTGCGGTCAAATGCCAGCCTTGTCTAGTTAGCATAAAAAAAGAAGTTAAATTTAGGTCCTCTGTAGCACAAAATAGAAATCTATTTTGTGTCTGTAGTGTTATGCTTACTGTCCGTTGTGTATATTGTTTTCTGAAGGTTGTTTATACCTTTGTTTTTTAACTGTCATAGCTAGTTAGCAAGCACTAGAGGGATGTCGGTCCTTAACATTGAACTCTTTCCATGTTCCTCTGATTAATTTGGTTGAGGGTCCAATGACAGTTTAACTTTCTCTTGGGACAAAAATTGGCTTTCACTGGTTGGGTCAAGCTGAGATCTTGGCTACACAGAAGTTGCAAAAGTAAGAACGAGAGGTGGGTATAGTCCTTATAAGAGACAAATTGTGTGAAAACAGCACGAGAATTTTTACCCGAAATCATGGAGTATCACACAGATTAATCTATGGACTGTCACTATATTATTCGACATTCAAACTTCCTATGTGCCCCATAATATTTGATTTGAAAATACCTAGCTCCCATTTACTTCAGATGACACAGTATTAGGTTGATGTGCTATCATCTGACAAGATGATCACCAGTCTTCATCATCATCATCATTTCAGAAACAGGACGTCCACTGCTGAACATAGGCCTCGCCCAATGATTTCCACATCGCCCGGCTGCATCCAGCTCCTTCCCGCTACCTTAATGAGGTCGTCAGTCCACCTTGTGGGACGTCCCACGCTGCTTTTTCCGAAACGTGACCTCCACTCCAAAACCTTGCGGCCCCATCGGCATCACCTGTCTTAGTTATCAGTTAACATCTACCACCTTAATCAATACGAGTACGTAATATCAATTATCTATAAGCAGAATGCATCGTATTATGTAAAAATTGCTACACGTGATCATTATCACTATTGTCAGCAATTCCAACGCTTATGTAAGCTATTGACTGTATTTTATGTAATACATGAACTTGACATTGTGTGTCAATCATTCTAACGTAATGTTTTAATATAAAAACCTTGACTGGGTTTGATTTAATTATAATCATTCTTGTGTTGACAAGAACAATACAAACTTTACAAATAAAAAATTATATTTGTATCCAAAACAAAATGGCCTTCAAATACGTCATTGTTTGTGCTTCAGCACTTCTCCTTCAGGTAAACAAAATTAGTTATTACTTTCATTTGTTTTCATCTATGTGATGATTCATCGGTCTCCACTTTGATCACCCAGGTGATCAAGTCATCAGTGACACTGGTGTCTTTTGATCACCCATGGATAAAATCACTTAGGTGATCAAAGGACACCAAAGTGTCACCTGGAGTCCACTTTGGCGACCTCTTCGACTCCTAGCAGTCTTGGGCTGGTGCACCCAAAGATTATTCCACCAATAAAGCATAATTTATTATTTTAACATTGTCAAACATAGTAATAAATTAACTTTTTCTTTATTTACAGTCCGCGTGCGGTCAAATCCTAAGCGCCAGCTCTCTTGGCGGTGGAACCGTCAGCTACGGTTCTGGAAGTGCCTACGCCAGCAGTGGTGCAGTCAGCTCACTGGGATCTGGAATCGTCAGTGGAAGCTCACTTGGATCTGGAATCGTCAGCGGCAACTCTCTTGGCACTGGCTTGGTCAGCGGTGGCTCTCTTGGCTCTGGCATCGTCTCCGGTGGCTCTTTAGTCAGCGGCGGCTCTCTCAGCTCTGGCCTTGTCAGCGGCGGTTCTTCTGGCTTAGTCAGCGGTGGCTCTCTTGGCTCTGGCATCGTCTCCGGTGGCTCTTTAGTCAGCGGCGGCTCCCTCAGCTCTGGCTTGATCAGCGGTGGCTCTCTGGGCTCTGGCTTGGTCAGCGGTGGTTCTCTTGGCTCTGGCATCGTCTCCGGTGGCTCTTTGGTCAGCGGTGGCTCCCTCGGCTCTGGCGTTGTCACCGGTAGCTCTCTCGGTTCTGGCTACACCGTGGCTACTGCCCCCTTAACAGTGACCAGCATCTCTCCCATCGCTCCTAGCGGTCTGGCAGTTGCTTCTGAGAACGTCATCGAAGGAATTCTCACTGTAAACGGTCAGCTGCCGTTCCTGAGCGCTGTGGCCTTCGAAGGCGCCCTGCCCACTTCTGGCTCTGGCGTGGCTACTTGCGGCTGCGGCAGTGGCGATGTGGCCATCACCAGTGAAGGCCTGCCCCAGAACTTGGGCCTCCGTTACTAGAAAGTAATAATGTTGATTGTTAATAAATGCATAAGTTGTAAATAATACGGTATTTTCTTTTGATATCCTATTAGATATTATAATTATAATGTATACCTACACCATAGAAAAACGAAAAAATCTGTGGTTTGATATTCGAATTCAAAACTTTGAAAATAAACAAAGGCATGTCGCTCCTCATCATCATCGTCGTCGTCGGGCTCAAGAGGAGCATCTGTAAGTTACTAGAGGTAAATGGAAGATTTGACCTACACCCCCCACGCTAGCCAGACGGGTTGGGGAGGCCCGATATTCTCATATTATTATTTTTATTTCTCCCTTAGCCGCCTCTTACGACATCCACGTGAAGAGTGGGTGTTCTTATTTACTCTGCCTGAGTCAGTGTCTAAATCCCACGTATACAGTACATCATGCATCTTTTGTAGTAACGTAAATAAAACAAGAACATTCTCGAAAAATTGATTTTTAAAAATATTCGTCATTACCTTGGTAACTAGAAAAATAGTTGTTAGTATTTATACGTCAAGAATTCAAAATACGTATTTTAATTAAGAAAAACTCAACTCTGCCCATGTAGACTAAAGTCCAATACGTAGTTAGTATTATAATCTATAATTGACATTAAATTTAATTATTTGCTCTGTCTGTAACTATTCTTTATATTTGCACTAGCTTTAGCCCGCGGCTTCACCCGCGTGAAATTTCGTTTGTCACAGATCGTCATAAGTTATAGCCTATATGTTATTCTGGGCTATTAACAATAATACAGTAAAGTTTCATCAAAATCCGTTCGGTAGTTTTTGCGTGAAAGAGTAACAAACATCCAGACATCCAAACTTTCGCATTTATAATATTACATTAGTAGGATGTCATTGGTTTTGACTAAATAGGTCTTAAGTAACATTATTTCAAACAAGAACTACTCTGTAACCACCTATTTAAGGCAAATAAATTATTATTTATTTTATTTATTTATTTATTTAGTGCATTTTTTCCTGTAATAAGTCCGGATTTGACATACCTATTCGTCAACTCCCACGTGTGTCAAACTCGCGAATTAGATTTTCCCTAGGTAGGTATTTTTTGTTCAACTCGCACGTCTTTTATATTTATTTATTTATTTATTTAAACTTTTATGCCTAAATAAATTTGTACATAAGGCGAACTTAATGCACTAAAGCATTCTCGACCAGTTTACCTTTGGGTTGAGCAGAAAAGAAATTTGTTTATAGTAGGTAGGTTGAGCAGAAAAGAAATTTGTTTATAGTAGGTACCTAAAATACAGTGTGAGTCACGTTAAAGTGTACATATGAAAATAAATGAAACTAGACCTATTTTCATCGACAAAAAAGAGGTCAAAAAATTTTTGAGTTGTTTTTTTAATTTTTTATAGAATTTTTTTTCTTCCAATTACTTATTGTAAAGAAAACGTTATAACTTTTAAACTAAGCGGTATATCCTGATAAAATAAAAACAGTAATAATGCTTAATAACAGGCGATACTAAAAAATACATAAAATACGCAAAAAAGGCCAATAAATAATAAAAAATGATACTTTTTGAAAAAAATCCGCTTTTAAATTCGTGTTTTTTTGGTTATTTGATAAATTTCTCCAAAAAATGCCCCTATAACCGGTGGTTTTTATTACTTTGTATTATTCTCTATCGTATTACCTTCGTAAAACCAAAAATCACATGTCTCTATCTCTATCACAACGTTTGCAATGATCGTTTGAACAAAGGCCTGCCACAACATTATTCTCCGCTACAGGTAGAGACAATTTTAATTTTAACTAAAATGCTTATTTTACTTCGAAATCTTTTGTTTTTATTTGAAATCTAACTTGTCTTTATCAAAATTACAAATCTAGAGCCATTTTCAGTTTCGTTGTTAACGAAGCGTTGAATGGCGCGCCCGGAGAGGCTAAGTTCAAACGATCATTGCAAACGTTGTGATAGGGATAGAGACATGCGATTTTTGGTTTTACGAAGATAATACGATAGAAAATAATACAAAGTAATAAAAACCACCGGTTATAGGGGCATTTTTTGGAGAAATTTATCAAATAACCAAAAAAACAAGAATTTAAAAGCGTTTTTTTTTTCAAAAAGTATCATTTTTTATATATTTGTTGGCGTTTTTTGTGTATTTTATGTATTTTTTTAGTATCGCCTGTTATTAAGCATTATTACTGTTTTTATTTTATCAGGATATACCGCTTAGTTTAAAAGTTATAACGTTTTCTTTACAATAAGTAATTGGAAGAAAAAAAATTCTATAAAATTTTTTAAAAAAATCTCAAAAAAAATTTTACCTCTTTTTTGTCGATAAAAATAGGTCTAGTTTCATCTATTTTCATATGTACACTTTAACGTGACTCACACTGTATTTAAGTTTCATTGAACCTGAAGTGTTGTAAAGTAACGACCCGCATGTCATCGCACGTAGTGTACCTACTTGAAACGCGTATTACGAGTATTATGTATGTATTTTGATAAAAATTAATAGAATAGAAACTATCTAGTACCTACTTACTATGTAGTTAGTGTAAGGTTATGTTTTATGTAAATATTATAACCCCTTACTAATAAAAAGTTAGGTACATGCTTGCTGAACACTGTTTTAAAATGGCATTTCCAATGTAATGTGAAAGTAATTTTAAAACACTGTCGACGAGCGTGTAATTTTTATCAGCAAGGAGGTATTAGGTAGGTAAGTAATGGGACTATTCCCACCTCTGCAACTCCTGTGTAGCCAGGATCTACAGCTTGACCGCCAACAACCCAACTAGTGAAGGTCAAGTTTCTCCCGGGGAAAGTTAAACTGTCATTGGACCCGCAACGAAATTAATCAGAAGGACGTAGGAGGAGTTCGAAGTTAAGGGTCGACTCCTCCCGTGCAAAGCGAATGGCTCTATGTCATCCTCATCATCATCATTTCAGCCATAGGACGTCCACTGCTGAATTTGGGCGCCCCTAATGCTTTCCATGTTGATCGATTGGTAGCAGCCTGCGTCCAGCGCTTCCCTGCTACCTTTACGATGTCGTCGGTCTATGTAAGTCAACATAATGATGCGCAAAGATATTCTGTATGGATGTTTTCAAACTATAAGCTATAAGTGCCATGATTAAAAGTGGGTATGGCTGTGCTACTGACAATCCTAAAGTCCTGGACATTAGATCTAGTCAGTGCTATAACTGCAGGGCAGTAGAAGCAGGGTCCAGGAACAGGTTAGGATGGGGCGAAAAAAAGACCTGACGACTGCTGACTGGGTAGTACCTAAAGGACACATGAAATGTTAAGGAAGCCCCTTTATTCCATTTTTGCTGTTTGGATCGTGATATCACGACACTCTTTATCAAGACTAGCAGTAGCTGGTTCGTTGTTTGTTCTTCTATCATCATGATTTGATGTCTCATATGAGGTCTCATAGTGCGCGTGGACGCACAGGGTCACACACGAACCAATCACAGAGCTCTATTTAATGCTGTGCGTTCGATTTGCTGCTTCACAAGCAAGCATCGTTTGTGAATACCTACGGGCGTTACACTTTCTACAAGCTGACAAAATTTTCTTTGCAACCGGAAAGAAAATGGTCAAATAAAGGGCATCTCTGTTTAGGAATACCTTGTTGCTAGCCAGCCAGCTTATTAATTAACCTATATTAGCAAAAAATTACATAGTAGATGTTCAAATTAAACAAATATGGAATTGGAAAAAAAGGAAAAGTATTTTCAACATAATACACAGAAATTCAAATTCAAATTATATTTATTTACAACTAAGATTTTTACAGCTGCACGCCACCACAGGGGCAGTTGCCAGCAATGGACACGACGCCACTGGCGGGGATGTTGCCATTAAACGACACCGCGCCAAGCACTGGCAGCTGGCCGGTCACGATGGCAGTACCATACGCTCCAAGATCACCACCCACAGCCATCTCTCCGTAGCCAGTACCGCCGTACGGGCCAGAGACTGGCAGAGCGGCAACGGCGGCAACGTCTGAGGGCGCGTATCCGCCAGTGAAGCCGCTGCCAACGTTGCCTGCGGACCAGCCACCGGCGTTGATGCTGCCAAGACCGATTGCATTAGCACTGCCAAGACTGATTGCATTAGCGTTGCCAAGCCCAATTAGGTTTCCGCCGCCAATGTTAACGCTTCCCAATCCAATCGCATTGGCGCCACCAGAACTAGCGCTTCCGTAGCCAACAGCGCTGGCGCTGCCACTCGCGCTGGCACTGCCATAGCCAATTGCGCTGGCGCCGCCAAGCCCGTAGCCAGAGGAGCCAAGGCCATAACCGATGAGGCCAGCAGTTCCTGAGCTGAGAGCGTTCACTTCGATCTCTGGGCGGCCATAAATGCTCGTTAATTGGGCGAAAGCATTCTGGAAATAATGGAAATAGTTTATCAATAATATTCCACTGTTGAATATACGGACGACAGCACATATTGAGTTACTAACATTGTGAAACTTAAAGTATTTGTAATTTGTGCGATTTTGCAACAAAACTGTGTACTGTCGACTTTACATCGAGGAACGAAGACAAATCTATACTACACTCGACATCAAATAAATCGCACCTCCCGCGACAAGCATTTTCAAACGTATGCATCCCCACTTCGCACCAATATTGGCACCATTTAAAAGCCTAGTTCTAACCTTCATTTCATTAAGGAAAGGTTTTTACCCCAAAAATGTGTCTTTAGAAGGATCCAGAGTCACTTCTTCAAAAAAATAGGTTAGTTACGCTTGAGCCAACTTTTATGGCTATAAAACTGTTAAGTTGGGATGAATCGCTATCCATCTGTTAAAGAGGACACGTGAGATCATTATTTGGTTTTATAACTATAAAAATTGGTCTAATTGATCCCATAGGTGGGCCCAAAGTGAGATATTTTTTCAAGTCACATTTATGGTATTATGTTAATTATTTATTAAGAAATTAAATGTGTTTTTCTTTAAGGATATTTATTGGGCTTTCAAATAACACCAATATTGTTGGGGCACCATGATTGTGTCAGAAGAAAATCGTTAAAGTTCGTGTCGCGGAAGGTGCGGTTTATTTGATGTTGAGTATATTATTATAAATGCGAAAGTAACTCTGTCTGTCTGTCTGTCTTGCTTTCCTAAACCACTGAAACGATTTTGATGAAATTTGGCAAAGTTAAATAGATAGTTTGAGCCCCGGGAAAGGACATGGGATAGTTTTTATTCCGGTTTTTGAAACAGGGACGCACGCGATAATGTTTTTCTGTGACAGACAAAATTCCACGCGGGCGAAGCCGCGGAATGAAAGCTAGTTGTGTCATAAATCAAGTACTTTCATAAAGAACATGACTTTCAGTAATGAAGAATACAACTACGATGACCGTTGGACTTAAGCCTCCCTCCAAAAATCATCACTAAGAGTCTAAAAACGATCTACCATCATCATCATTTCAGCCATAGGACGTCCACTGCTGAACATAGGCCTCCATCAATGATTTCCATGTTGACCGGTTGGTAGCGGCCTGCGTCTAGCGCATTTCTATTACATTTGTGATGATTAGCTACTACCAACTATTAGATCTTCTTAAAGTCAGTAACATATTTGTTTCTAAAAATACTGTAGGCCTGAGTATGGTGCCCTGCGAGAGTAATTACTATACTGATGGCTACTTAAGATAAATACCATATTATTACCTGGATGAGGAAAGCCTGGATGCAGAGGACCAAGAAAGAGAAGGAAGCCATTGCTGTACCAATTGCTGAACTGGAGTGATTCTCCGAAAGACACACCGACCTATTTATATGAATTTCATATTTTGCAACCAAAATTGGAACAACGTGATTTTGCTTGAATAACTTATCGCTAAAGTTTCTGCGTTCGTGTATTGAAGTAATGTACCGTTCAAAACTTGGGTAAGTAGTCTACAGTGCTGTTATCAGTGTCAAAACGTTGCAATTAGTTTCAAAAATTACCTTGTGATAATGAAAATTTGGTTTCGGACTATCTGAGGATGTGCCAATCCTTTGGGGACGTTTTACTGCATTTATAATTTGACATGGAGAGTTTTACCTGTCATTTCATGTATGCTTATTTTCCAAAAACCTAGTAGACCTCTCGTTTTTAGGGTTCCGTAGCCAAATGGCAAAAAACGGAACCCTTATAGATTCGTCATGTCTGTCTGTCTGTCCGTCCGTCCGTCTGTCCGTCCGTATGTCACAGCCATTTTTATTCCGAAACTATAAGAGCTATACTGTTGAAACTTGGTAAGTAGACGTGTGGGGTATCTATGGATAGGTCTTCAAAAATGATATCGAGGTTTCTAAAATACTTTTTTTCTAAACCGAATATTTTGCGTGACAGACGCTTCCAAAGTGGAAAAAAGTTGGTCCCCCCCCCCCCCCTCTAACTTCTAAAATTAGAAAATGAAAAATCTAAAAAAAACATATGATGTACATTACTATAAAAACTACCAACGAAAATTGTTTTGAACGAGATCTAGTAAGTAGTTTTTTTTTTAATACCTCGTAAATCGTAAACCGCTTATTGCCGCGTAATCTATAATATAAAAATGAATCGCAAAATGTGTTGGTAAGCGCATAACTCAACAACGCCTAGACCAATTTTACCAATTCTTTTTTTAAAATGTTTGTTGAAGTCCAAGGATGGTTTTTACAGCGAGAAAAGTTTGAATAATTTCCGGGTAAACCCTAAAAAACTCGAAACTTCACCCCTAAGGGTAAAACGGGGTCTACGCGTACGAAGTCGCGGGCGGCCGCTAGTCTTTCATACAAATAACTTATTAAAAAAAAAAAAATTCATAAATCAACCCTTTGTGCGTGAGTCCGACACGCACTTGGCCGGTTTTTTAAGAAACTACGGTCAGTAGAGGGGTCAAGGTACATCTAATCGACTAATCGAAATAAAATCCTCAGATTTAAGTGCGTTATCAGACAGCAATCCTACTAATTTATAAATGCGAAAGTTTGTATGGATGTCTGGATGTCTGGATGTTTGTTATTCTTTCACGCAAAAACTACTATACGGATTTTGATGAAACTTTACAGTATTATTGTTTGTGACCCAGAATAACATAATAGGCTATAATTTATGACGATCTGTGACAAACTAAATTTCACGCGGGTGAAGCCGCGGGCAAAAGCATAAGCATAAGCATAATAAGCATATCATAATAATTATGCCAAACCCTGCAACCCGGCAAACCCTTCAATGTAATAATCTAAACTAAAGAAAATACAACTGGTTTGACTGTAACAGAATGAGTGTGCAGTAAAACTTTACTAAGTAGGTAAATAATATTTTAATTCACGTTTCCGTACCAAATCCAGGACCACCGATTCAAGAGAGTCTTAACCTTCTACACTAATACTTATTATAAAAAGGAAAGATGTGTTTGTTTTGTATTGAATAGGCTCCGAAACTCTACTACTACACAACGATCGGTCTTGGGCGGATAAATTAGAAAAAAAATAATGAACCTTCGACCTTTGCCTAAGAGAAAAGGATTGGTCACGCGGCCACAAGTCATTTACGTCTGCCACGTGACCAACCCTTAAAGGTTAACGCCCAATTATCTGGGCTGCTCGTTGAATAATCAAAAGTTGTAATCGAATACCAAAATCAAACGATACAAAACATAATTCAAACTTGTGATTGTTTTTATCAAAATTAGGACCAATGAAGATTCAAGCAGATGCTTTTAAAGCCAAACTTGAGTCATTAATCATCTTCATCAGCCAAAGCCAAAAGCCATACGCTGCTAAATATGCGCCTTATTCAATAGGCACGCACCAAATTGATGTCATTATCATCATTTTAGCTGGATGTCCACTGCTGAACATAAGCCTCCACTAATGATTTGAATTATTTCTACATTTGGTAGCGGCCTGCACCCAACGTCTTTCATTTGGAGATTAAAGTTTGTCTTAAAAACGTGCTCAAACAAAATTGATAAAGTTATTTGTTGGTATACAAATACTACATCCCCAAAAAATATTACACCATTCTAAAGTTGCGTACTTGAAGAAACTACACCAAAATGGCATCCAAATATTTTATCGTGGCGGTTGCTATTATTCAGGTATTTTTTATTTAATCATTTACAAACCTAATTATTAATTATATCTACACATACTAGCGTTTTACCCCCTTAGGAGTGGAGTTTCGTAAAATTCCGTCTTAATGAGCACCTACGTCCTAAAAGGAACCCCCATGCAAAATTTGTGACTCCTATTTGAATTTGAGCACTTACGGGACTATTCCCACCTCTCGTTCCCACCACTGCAACTCCTGTGTAGCCAGGATCTACAGCTTGACCGCCACAAAAACCCAACCAATGAAGGTCAAGTTTGTCCCGGGGGAAAGTTAAACTGTCATTGGACCCGCAACGAAATTAATCAGAAGAACATAGGAGGAGTTCGAAATTAAGGTTCGACTTCCCTCCATTGCAAAGCGGATGACAGGTGACAAACAAAGGTTTAAAACCTTTAAGAAAAAGATTATGCACCACGGACAATAAATTAAATTAAGGGGGCCTATCTTATGAGCAATTAGCAACTACCTGCCAATAATATTTTTCACAAAATCGCTTAAAAGCACGGAAATTTTTCCTTGTCGCGACAAGATCGGTGTAATAAATTGCGGAAACAGATGTATGTTGTATTGAATTAAGCATTATATCACGTTCATGTTTCCAAAGATCACACTCCCACAAGATATGATGGGCAGACTGCTCATGACTGACATCATCAGTGGAACACTCGCAAAAAGGAGACGGAACTAGTTTGAATTCGTGAAGTTTATGTTTAAAGTTGCCATGTCCCGTGAGGAACTGCGACGAGCAATGGTCGATTTCTAACCATCGCCTAGTTAGACGTTCGCGTACATTCGGGAAGAATTTATATAAGTGACGTCCTTTGACTGACGTATCCCATCTTTTTTGCCATTCATTAAGTAAATCTTCTTCAACGACTTCTCGGGAATCAAATAATCGACTTATTTTAGAACGATCGCGGCTATTTAAGAAATCGGAGGTTATATTTTCCCTTGATGCGAAGTACATAGCCGCACGCTTTTGTACCTCTAAGTCGACCGGCAGTACACCAGCCAGGACTGGCAGAGCCTCCGTGCTCACAGTTCTGTAAGCTTTGCAAAGAAAAATCAATGCAAGGCGTTGACTTTGGAGTAGTTTCCGTCGAGCGGCTCCTATAGTAGCTCTGTCAGCCCAAACTGGTGCACCATAGCAAATGGAGCTTAAATAAGTGGCCGAATATATTACTCGGAGGATTTTAAACGTTAGACCCCACGTCGAGGTTGAAATGTGACTTAAGGCATAAAAGTTCTTTTTAGTTTTTTGACCGATCTGTTTAATGTGCTCGACAAAACTAAAGTTTTTCTCTAAAATTAGTCCGAGATAGCAAACAGATTCCCGTTTTTTAACAGTTATTTCATTGAATTTAATGCGAGACAAAACTTTAAGATTACCTTTTAATAGAAGCTGATAAGTTTTGTGAGGGGCAAACTGCAAACGATTCCTGTCTCCCCATTGAGATATTAAATTCAAGCATGTATCCGCTAGATTTTCAAGCTTTGATCTAGTGTCAGCCTCTATTAAAAGGAGACCGTCATCAGCGTACCCGGTTAACGAACAGCCTTCGGGTAATGGTAATGCTAGAAAATCATCGAAACCCAAATTCCAAAGGTAGGGCCCTAGGACCGATCCTTGGGGACAGCCGCGCGTGAGCACCTTTGATTCAGCATGATGGCCGAGTTTTAATTTAGTTGTACCGTTACAAAAGTACGAGTGCAGTAGTGAATATATATTACTATAGCATCCACGAACTTTCAGTTTTAAGAGCAGGATCGGCCACCAAGCATTGTCGAAGGCACCTGAAATATCGAGGAATATTCCTACAACGTACTTTGCCACCGAGGACGTCACTTTTTGTCTAACAGATATTACTGCATCTGCAGTAGACTTCCCGGCGGTGAAGCCAAACTGCTGCTCGTGAAAAATTGGACCACCCGGTAGCAAACGCGGCACTACTAAACGCTCTAACAGTTTACCTAATGAGGGAAGTAATGTAATAGGTCGGTACGATTTAGGATCTACGGGCGGTTTGTCACCTCCCTTTGGTATAATTTTAATAAATCCGCGACGCCATATACTCGGAAACACGCCCTCCGAGATACAACGAGTGAAAACATTAAGAATATCCGTTCCGGCTGTTTTACACGCTGCTTTAATCATTTTATTTGATATTTTATCTTCGCCCTTGTAGTTTAATTAACCAAACTTAATTTGAGCACTTGTAGTTTCCGAGATTTCGGGATGAGTGACTTTTCGCTTTTATAAATAGAGTAATTTGACTATTACAAGATAATTTATCTTAATAGACCAACATAAATGAAACTATGGATTTCTTTGCAGGCTGTCGTTGGTCAGTACATAAGTGGCGGCTCTGGCTATAGTGCGGCTGGATTTGGCGCTGCCAGTGCTAGTCGAGGAGGTGCCAGTATTGGTTTTGGAGGTGCCAGTATTGGTTTAGGAGGTGCCAGTGTTGGTTTAGGAGGTGCCAGTCTTGGCGTAGGCAGCGGCATTGGTGTGTCAAACAGACATGGCGTCTCCAGCAGTCTCGGTTTATCAGGGAAGCGCATTGGCACATCCTCGTCTACTCCTAGTTTGACCGTCGCCTCTGGTGGCCCCCTGCTGGTCACTGCTATCTCCCCCATCGGTCCCAGCGGTCTTGCCGTCGCTTCTGAGAACGCCATCCAAGGAAACCTGCTGGTGACCGGTCAGCTGCCGTTCCTGAGCGCTGTGGCCTTCGAAGGCGCCCTGCCCACTGCTGGGTCTGGTGTTGCCACTTGTGGATGCGGTAGCGGAATGGTTGGCATCACTAGCGAAGGTTTCGGCCGACGTAACATCTACTACTGACGTGGTATTATGTATTAAAGAGCTTGAATTGAATTTGTGCTTTCTGTTTTCTCTTCCCTTTGTAATTAGGTATTAAATAACATTTATTTTACCTGCCTAGCTCATTACGCCGTTTTTACATTTAAACCAATCGATCAACATGGAAAGCATTGGGGGAGGCCTAAATGTTCAGCAGTGGACGTCCTATGGCTGAAATGATGATGATGATAATGATGAAGTAGAGGAACTCAACGATTTATTGATTTCAAAGCTACCTAAAATGTAATGTCCAAAAGTAAGCAGCAAATAGAAAATGAACCCGGTGCTCAGGGCAAGATTTCGATTCATTTATAAAGAAATAATATCTTGGAATGATTGGTGCAACATGTAGCATGACGTCATGATGGGATAATAGTGTTAGCGTATTGTAGTGTTTTAAAAAATAAATCAAAGGTCCACACATTATAATAAAAGTCATTTTATTCCAAATCCTTTCTTTTTGAACCTCAAAGATTCAGACCAAGTCGTCCTGCCGCATTCAAGGACAATCCCAGTCCCCCATTGAGTAGCCCATAGTTGTACCCAGGGTTCTGGACAGGGGTGAAGCTTGGGACACCAGCACCACTGCTGGCGTAACTGGTGGCTGAACTGGTAGCGAAGGATTGGGCAGGCCTGGTGGAGAAACGGCTGAGGTCTTGGTTCAGCATGTTCTTCACGCAAGGGCAGGTGGCGAAGACTGTCTGGAATAGTAAAATATGGTTAGGATGTTCTAAATTTATAGTATAACTCAAAGGTGACTGACTGACTGAGTGATCTATCAACGCACAGAACAAACCACTGGACAGATAAGGCTGAACTTTGGCATGCAGGTAGATGTTATGACGTAGGCATCCGCTAAGAAAGGATTATACGAAACTCCACCCCTAAGGGGGTAAAAAGGGGTCCACGCGTACGAAGTTACGGGCGGCGGCTAGTGTATGATAAAGTATGTATAATAAAGTGGATGAGGGATCCCCAAAATATAAATAGCACATGATCATAAAATCTGATTGGTTTTGGGTGTTCTCTATGTAAAATAATATTATTATAATTACAGTGTTTATTAAAAAGTACCGGGACGTCCACTAATGAGGTGGACCGACGACCTCATAAAGGTAGCAGGAAGGCGTTGGATACAGGCCGCTACCAACCGGCTAATATAGAAATCATTGGGGCAGGCCTATGTTCAGGATGTCCTAAGCCTGAAATGATGACTATGATGAAAAAAATATGTCCGCTGCCTGATTCCCTTACTATTTACAACCAAAGGGATTGCTACCATGTACAGTCACGGAATGAAAAGGTTCTTCAGTTTTCAAATTGATTCCTTCAACGAATCGCGAGCACATATTACCTTTTGAAACTATGTTACAGAATAATCTCGAGTTAGAGAAAATAATCTTTAACTGTTCGTCAGTGAAGTTCAAAATTATTCAAATCAACGTTGTTTGACTATTTATCTTGTCAAGAAGATTATTATGATTGATATACTAAAACCTTCTTGTTGGTTCAACCTGCCATTATTATTTCTATTAAATAAAAAAAACTATTGTCAATTGGTGATGTCATCATTGCATTGCACTGATGGAATAGAAAAATAAACAAGCAAAACCTTATTCGTTTGCAAACGTCATATTTATTTAAATGTTAGCAGCACTGTTTTTTGCACTGTTATGTTGGCAGGTTTGACTCTTACAGTACCTAATGCAAGCGAAAACCGACACTAAGGTGACGAACCTTTTCATTCTGCGACTGTACCTTAATTTCGAGTTTCCAACAACTTGCAACAGTTCCGAAATATCGGAAACTCGAAATTAAGGTACATGATAGCAATCCGTCAATAATAATAATTATGTTAGTGACTACGAAAGTTTAAAATATTGTACCTGTGACAGGCACACTAAAGAGAGTGCTACAAAAATAAAAGTCTTCATTTTAATTGTTCCACTAATCAACTAAAACTAAACAATCAGGTCAAAGGTATAAAAAGAGGCCATTTTGAAACAATGACACACATTTTGTAATATAAATGGGTTAGTTACGTGATGAAATCTATACTAATATTATAAATGCGAAAGTAACTCTGTCTGTCTGTGTCGCTTTCACGCATACCACTGAACCGATTTTAATGAAATTTGGCATAGAGATAGTTTGAGTCCCGGGAAAGGACATAGGATAGTTTTTATCCCGGTTTTTGAAACAGCCCGCGATAAAGTTTTTCTGTCACAGACAAATTTCCACGCGGGCGGAAAGCTAGTAATATTATAAATGCAAAAGTAACTCTGTCTGTCTCTCTGTATCGCTTTCACGCCTAAACCACTGAACCGATTAAAAAAAAATGTGGCATAGAGATAGTTTGAGTCCCGGGAAAGGACATACCTAGGATAGTTTTTTTCCCGGTTTTTGAAACAGGGACGCGCGCGCTAAAGTTTTTCTTTGACAACAAAATTGAACGCGGGCAAAGCCGCGGGCGGAAAGCTAGTTAGATATAACTTGGAAATGTCATACAAAATGGTAAATGTAAAGCTATTTTGTGGCAATAAGCAAAAACACGTGACTCGTAACGTACGTTGTTGAGTCGACACGTCTGAACGAAATGCATGTGTAAATTCATCAGTAACATGACACATTATACTTATTTCTTGTGACACGTGAGTAAGTGACTACTTGTTCACGAATTACGAATTTACTTTCAATGACGTCACTATTTTACCATCTCAATTGACTTTTATCATCATCATTTCAGCCAAAGGACGTCCACTGCTGAAAATAGGCCTCCCCAATGATTTCCACAATGGCCGGTTGGTGGCGGCCTGCATCCAGCGCCTTTCCGCTACCTTTATGAGGTTGTCGGTCCACCTTGTGGACGCGTCCTACGCTGTGCTTTCCGAAAATAACTTAATGAAAAAAATGCGAAAATAAGTACGAGTAATGTCAATTTTTATCAGTCTCTTTTAATACTATGAATGTTGTTTTTGGATAATCCATTAAAACTAATAACTATGTATTATTAAATTAATGTCTGGTCTTACAAAATCATTATCATTATTTCAACATAATTAGTTTCATAGTTTGATGACACGTCATCTTATCAGTATCATACCTATAAAAACCTTTGATTTTTGTGATATCTATTATTTAATTATTTCAACTTTCCATGAAATCAGTATAAAATTTAAAATGTCTCGCAAAATCTGTATAATCTGCATAATAATTTGCTTAATACAGGTATTACACATTTTAAATAATATGTTTTCTTTGACAGCTAAATACTAATCCAATTACAGCTGTTTTGAAAACAAAAATAATTTAAATTACATAATTCGATTGCAAATAACATTTTTCTTTCCATTACAGAACATCACTGGCCAGCAATACATCAACTTCGCATCGCCAAATGTAGCAACCTCAGCTAGCAACGCCAATCCTACTTTACTGGCAAACACAGCAACCAAATACAAAAGCAACGCTGCCATTGCCTACTCACTGGCGGCCTCAGCTACTGGCGATGCGAAAAAGCCTGCTTGCTGTCTTTACAGTAACGAGCACCTCTCCAACTTCTCCAGTTGGCCTGTCTGTTTACGCTGAGAATATAGTGCTGGAAGGCCCACTGGCGGTGACTGGCCAACTGCCGTACCTTGGCGTGGTTAGCTTCGAAGGATCTTTAGATACAGCCGGCCAAGGAGTAGCTGGATGCGCGTGTGGCGCTAGCGATGACAGCATTGGCATCGTGAGCGAAGACTTGACTGGCATTGGCAGCTCTGTTTAATTGAAAAGACTGAATAAATTTTAAGGAATAAATTATTTATTTAAATTGTATGGAAGTTTAATTATTAGCAAGTTAAGTTTTTGAAGAAAAAAAGAACTAATTATTTGTCTCAAATGGATCGATTGACATTGGGTATTAAAATTACTTGTCAGATTATTTACCCACAAGGTGGACCGACGACCTGATAAAGGTAGCAGGAAGACGCTGGACGCAGGCCGCTACCAACCGGTTGATGTAAAAATCATTGGTGGAGGCCTATGTTCAGCAGTGGACGTCCTGTGGCTGAAATGATGATGATGAATGAAAGAATGTATTGTGTCCGTGTAGTTTTGTTCCCAGTCACAAACTAAGCAGTTTACGTACCTATTACTATTACATACATTGGACATATAACGGATATACGAGTAAACACAAACATACTTGTATCACAAAAAGAAAAGTATTTGTATACATTTTTTGTGAACACATATTTTAAAAGAAAACACCCATACCAAACAAATTTATGTTCAAATTGTATTGTGGGTTTTGTTTTTACCTTCATACCTATTATATTACGTTCATCACATTTGGTTGTTATAATAGTTTGTAATTACCTAAAACGTTTAAAATTTTAAGTATGTTTTTAACAGCAAAATAAAATTAACTCACTGATGCCAAAAGTGTATTAGACCCGAAGTCCAAAAGTACCTATCTAAAGAAGTAGGTTTTAAGTTATTGGTAAAAAAAATACAAACAGCATGATTTGTGACTAATGCATGAAAATTGCATGAAGCTATGCATAGTTTTTTTTTGTATAAAAAATACTTAAGTTTCATTTCTCTCACTCTCAGCTCTCACTATAGGTCTTATACAGAAGCTCAAAGTTGCACAGCGTGCTATGGAGAGGGCTATGCTCGGTGTTACTTTACGAGATCGAATCAGAAATGAGGAGATCCGTAAACGAACTAAAGTCGCTGATATAGCCCGCGGATTAGCAAGCTGAAGTGACAATGGGCAGGGAACATAGTACGCAGAACTGACGGCCGATGTCAAAGTCAAAGTCAAAGTCAAAGTCAAAATTTCTTTATTTGTTTGGACTAATAAATAGTTCTTACAAATCGTCATTTTGCTCTTAAGGAGCCTCTACATGTCTCATAATCTTTTTACCCTACCAGCGCTTCGAGACCAACATTTGGCAAGTGCTGAGAAGAAGCGCCGCAACAAACTCAGTCACCACTGTCTGCCGGTTAATATAAATAAATAGAAATAGTAGTAGTAGGTACATTCGATTCAGGAGCAGTTCACTGAATTTACCATGCATTCTTGAATGGGTATACAAGATTGCGTGGTATATTAAACAAGGTAGTGACGTGCTAATATCTAGACTTACATATTAAGATACTAGTAGAAATGACTCGCATACATAAATTTGAATAACTTGGATTGACCAGTCCCCGAAAGCAGCGCCTGTTCACAGACATGACGAGTGAACCAGCCATCGCTTCACTCGACCATATTAGAGGGAATGTAACGACCCGCCTCACTACTAGGGCTTGCAATATCGGATGGTTTTCAATTCCGGAACTGATTTCCGATATTGGACACTCAACTCCGGAATTCCGGTTCTAGTTCCGGAGTTGGTTAAAAAAAGAAAGCGCCTCCCGACAAACACGTACACGTATATAGCCTCCACTCCAGAACCTTGCCCCATCGGCCGTCTGTTCTACGTACTATGTGCCCTGCCCATTGCCACTTTAGCTTGCTAATCCGATCGCTATATGTCAGGCGACTTTAGTTCGTTTACGAATCTCCTCATTTATGGTTCGATCTCCAAAAGAAACACCGAGCATATCATTCTCCATACTATGGTGTGCAACTTTGAGCTTATTATAAGGCCTAGTAAGAGGCCACGTTTCCGAACCGTATGTCATCACTACTGGTAACACACACTGATTGTAGACTTTCGTCTTTAGGCACTGAGGTGTTTTGGTCGAAAAGATGCTATGTAGTTTCCCGAACGTATTATTACATCTCCCTGCTTGTGCCGAGCACGAGGAATCGCCCTCGTGCTCAGCCAGGCTCAAAGACCTTCTCATAGTCTAAGAACGTCAAGCATATAGGCAAGTTAGACTCTTCAGTCTTCTGTATAACTTGCCGTAGCGTATAGATGCGGTATATGGTAGTGTAAACTTTTCGATAACTGGCTTCCTCGAGAGACTATAAGTCATCGAACATACGCGCGAGACTATTAGTGATGGATCAGAACCCAGATGGGTCTGTAATTCCTTAATAATGCTTTTACCCCTTTCTTAAATAAAAACACCACCAAGCCTTTGTTCCGTGCCTCTGGCATTATTCCCTGGAGTAAGACGGAGTTACAGTCTCTGAAGGACTTTCAGTATCGGCTTATCACCAGCCGCGTTCAGAAGCTCCGAGTTTATTCCGTCATCATCACCCGGTGCCTTGTTGTTCTTTAGCTGTTTGAGAGCCATCCTAATCTCGTAAGGGCTGATGTCCGGGTCGGGATATCTTCGGTATAGTGTCGAGTTAGCTTAGCTCTTGGAACTATCCTGTGGCTGAGCTATTAACAGGTTTGGTGACCGAGGTATAATATAGCTGTCCATAAATTTTTTTCGATCCCACCCAGAACCCTCAGCTTTTGTTGAATTTACACTATCATCCGCTGTCTTCAGCTGGCTTCGCCCATTAGGCCTCAGCCTCGAATTTAGCGGGCAGCGGGGCGGCGGCGGTAGCGGCGCGGGAGCGGCAGGATCTTATTTATGCGTAAAATCAAATAGACCGGTTCTCGAAAACAGCGGCGCGGGAGCGGGCAACGAGCGGGCAGCGCACTCCTTCTTTTGCGCACAATAAATCGAGCGTTAGGAATAAATTTGAATCGAAATAAAATTGTCACCGTTGTTCAGACATTTCGTTTGCGAATAAAAACAAATATCTCGACAACACAACCCCGAACACAACACTTCGCCGCTAAAGCGCCGCGCGAGCTACCCGCTTGTTTCGAGAACGGGTCACTGTGATTCGTGTAGAACAAGCTAGCTGGACAAAAGTCATTGTTGAATTTCTGATTATCGTTTATAAAAAACGATAAACAACATCCCAGACATTAAAGATTCCACAATTTTTTACTTTGTTAATTACCTAGTCGTGAGTAATTAACATGGTAAGTGAGGATATGAGGATAGTGTAATTTTTAATTCCTAATTTTGCTCGACTATCGACAACACCTGACATTATTTTTTACTATGGTGACCAAATATTTGTGTGATGGATTTTGAAGATAAGGGTAAGTACTTTTTATTTTCTGTACAATAAGGTGCATAATAATGCACATAGTTTTAAAAAGTATGGCGAAATGTTGACCTTTATATTTTTCTCAAAATTTTATGTTTGGAAGACTAGAAGTTGTATGCCCCCACTTGACCCCAGTCTGGAATTAATATATATTGTAGCTGTAACCCTCTAGTATTCAAATATACCAGTTTCAGTTTGCACACTTTTGCACAATTTAATTTTTTCAGATTAATAAAAAATCAAGTTTTTTTATTAATGATTAAAACATTGAAAAAGTGACCAGAATAGCATGATTTTTAATTTATGTTCTCAAAATGTGATGTATTGGGATCACGAAAATTCGCTGAGAGAGTTGAAGAATAGCATCAGTCGCATTTCAATTTAATTTCAATGGACGAAATACGGCAAAACAGGGAACGCTTCATGAAAAACAAAACTGAGTGGATTCCCGGAGCCATAGTGTTACATGTTTCTGTTCATAAAGTTCAGTCTTCCACGTCGAAAGATTCTACACCTGGACGACCACTCAAGGAGTTCGACGAGTCCAGCAAAAAGACGAAAAGAAGAAGACTTTTAGACCTCATTTCCTCAAGAAGTACTTGAGAACTGATATTGGCTGCTGAAGCTGCAGCGCAAATGTCTGCTGGCCACAGCAACTTGGCAAGTCATTAATGTTGTCCCAGTCTACCCACTAAATTAAAAAAAACTGAGTTTCTTTGTTCCATATAAATCGCAAAAATGTTTATATCGAAAAATTGATTTTCATTAAATTCTCCATAAAAAACGGGAATTTAATACTTTAACACCTAATACATCATAAGACCAATTATTATTATACTGTAAAGTTAGTTTCTTCTTTCCTTTTTAGTCTGTTTCTCTTGATTAAATATTTTATTACCAAAAAAAATTTTTTTTTCAAACCTCCTACCTATTATACCAACCTATTATAATTATTATAGTAATTATAATAACAAGCCTAATGAATCTTAAATTGCACAAAAAAGTAAGTAATGCGTGTACTAAACCCATTAAAGTAAAAACATAATATTGTCCAGCTAGCTTGTTCTACTCGAATCACTGTGCGGGTCTGCGTTGCCCGCCCCGCTCCCGCGCCGCTGCCCGCTAAATTCGAGGCTGAGGCCTTAGAGTTATCTCTAGTGAACATGTTGGAGCTTTGGTTCCGCTCTATTGCCTCTTTAATATTATTATTAGTACTAAAGTTGCGAATACATATCTCAAGGACTTCCTTATATGTTATAAGGACCTATTTTGATACTTAAACGTTTTGAAAACTTAAAATAATTTATGAAAAATTTCAATATCGGAATACGATATTGGCTTCAGTTCCGGAATTGAAATATCGGAAAAAATCTATCCGAAATTCCGGAGTTACGAAATTCCGGAATTCCGGTATTCAAGCCCTACTCACTACGCCACCACCCCAGAGACATTTTAGTGAGAATGACAATTCCAAGTTATCTCTTTAAAATAAAAAACTAATAATAAAGCTAAGTAACAGTCCAGATTGAGAAGCATGTCACTATAACATTTGAGGAGAAATTATTATGAGTTTATACATTACTTTTCATTTTAATTCTTTTTAGTGCGAGCATGAGAGGACCATAATCCTAGTCCCAGGATGACTTATCATTAAGAAAATCTCGAGTTGTATAATAGGCTTTTTTAAGCATGTGATCTTTAACTATATCTTTAAATTTATTATACGGTAGCTCTTTATATTTATCAGGGACTTTGTTATAAAAATGGATACCTTGTCCCATAAAAGAGGCAAACACTTTATTAAGTCTAAAAGCGGGTATAGCCAATTTATTTTTATTTCTAGTGTTAATTTGGTGAATATCACTTTTCTTTTTGAATTCAGTAATATTTTTTTGAATAAATAGAACACAGTTTAAGATGTATTGTGAAGCGGCCGTGAGAATGCCAATTTCTTTAAACAATTCTCTAAGGGATGCTCTTGCTTTCATTTTATACAAGTATCTTATCGCACGTTTTTGCAAAATAAATATTGTTTCAAAATCTGCAGCTTTGCCCCATAGCATGATTCCATATGACATTAGGCTATGAAAGTAGCTAAAGTAGACTAAGCGAGCTGTTGAAACATCGGTTAATGACCGTATCCTTTTTATTGCAAAAGCCGCTGAGCTGAGCTTTCCCGCCAGAGTTTCTATATGGGGGCCCCACTGGAGTTTTGAATCCAGGGTGATTCCCAGAAATACAGTAGAGTCTACCAGATCGATTGCATTATTATTAAGTTCTATTTGAGTACTAACTGTTTTTACGTTAGGCAAAGAGAATTTTATACATTTTGTTTTCTTTGCATTGAGTTGTAAATTATTTGTAGTGAACCAACTTAAAACTCTTGTTAGTGCATTATTTACATCGTCAAAGTTATTTTTACTTCTGTCGATATTAAAAATCAAAGATGTGTCATCAGCAAATAACACGATTTCGCAAGAGTCCTTAACAAAATATGGTAGATCATTAATGTATATAAGAAACAAGAATGGACCCAGAATGGACCCCTGCGGAACTCCCATTTTCACAGGTGACCCAGAAGACAAAACACCATTTATGTCAACTTTTTGAACTCTAAAGTTTAAATAGGATTGTATTAAATCCAAAGCCGAGTCATTTACCCCATAATAGTGCAGTTTGCGAATTAGCGTTTGATGTTCTACGCAGTCAAAAGCTTTTGAGAGATCACAGAAGACCCCTAGTGCATTTTGAGAATTCTCCCAAGCCTCGAAGATATGTTTAAGTAGTGCAACCCCAGCATCGGTGGTGGAACGACCCTTGGTGAAACCATATTGTTCACTATGAAATAGTTTATTAGAGCCAAAGTGAATCATAAGTTGCTCCTGTATGATTTTTTCAAAAATCTTGCTCAGAGCGGGCAAGATAGAAATGGGTCTATAATTGCCAGGGTCGGTTTTGCTACCAGACTTAAATAATGGCATTAGTCTACTATGTTTCATGAGGTCGGGGAAGATTCCCTTCTCTATGCAATTATTGAATATTATCGCTAACTGTGGGGAAATTATATCAATAATGTGTTTGACTATCTTGACAGAGATGCCCCAGATATCAGTTGTACTCTTTACGTTTAAAAGATTAAAAGTTTTAGTGATATCTAATGGAGTAATATGTTTAAAAGAGAAGTGCGAGTCACAGGGTGTCACGTGGGTTTTCAATATTTCTTCGGCCTCGGAGGGAGATGACTTTAAGTTGGCAGTTGTTGCTGAAGCTATATTACCAAAAAATTTGTCAAAAGCTTCCGCTACATTTTTATCTGCAGATATCAAATTATCGTGAACTTTGAGAGAGATGGGGCAGCAAGGTTCTGGAGTGGAGGCTGCGTACCCAAAAACGCAGCGTGGGACGTCCAGTGTCCATCCACAAGGTGTGACGACATCATAAAGGTAGCAGGAAGGCGCTGGGACGCTACCAACCGGGCAACATGGTAATCATTGGGGGAGGCCTATGTTCAGCAGTGGACGTCCTTTGGCTGAAATGATGATGATGATTTTCTAAGTTAGACGCTTGAAATTTGGCATGCAGGTACCTTAGTAAACTTAAAGCTTAGTTACAACAGGTGTTCAGGCACACATACTTTCAATGAGCACGGTACGATTGCGCGGGACCTATTTAAATCTGCCGCCAACTCCGTCCCGCCAAAACTTACACGGCGAGCGCGCGCGACTACAGCAGCGCCGCGTTCCACGACGGCAAACGAACGAAAACTATGCAAGGCGCTCTCTCGCGTTTGGGCCGGCATCGCGAGTGCCACGCTTATTGTGTGCTCCAACGGAAATGTGAAATTTGGTGACTTTTCGGAAATGTTTTGTGTGTGAGGCCTCCACAGTAATTTGCTTGAAGTTAGTGACTCAAGTGAACCACCGAAGACACCGGGCGAAGCCCTAACTACCGGTCGGCGGCGTCCTACAGAGTACCTACCAGCAGCGCGGCGGCAGACAAGGTACCTGTTCGATTGTTTCTGTGTTTTGTTGATTGTGTTGTGCCTGGACGACACTGGGGAACTCATATTCGGATAAGCTATCGAAGTAGTTAACAACAGGATATTGCAAAATTCCCACGGGAACGGGAGTTAGCGGGAAAAAACATTTGTATGAAAAAATCTAAACCGCGTAGGATAAAGGGGGTAAAACGGGATCCACGCGTACGAAGTCGCGGGCGGCCGCTAGTTTATACATATTTTATAGTTTTCTTGGTACATTTGGGGCACGTGACTTGGGCCCCTCAAAACAAAAGTTTGAGCATCATCAAGTAGCAATTTACAAGTAGATATGCCCTTGACATCTAGTTTCCTAAACGAGAAAACTTCGTCACCGAATTGCTTTAAACCAGTACAGTAGACGCATGCCTTTTGATAAGGTTGTACTTTTGAAACAAAAAACTAGTGTGAAAAACTGAATTTCACGCGGGTCAAGCCGCGGGCAACAGCTAGTATACATAATAATAATACACAGTACAGACAGTCGTAGTGCCTAACTATTCATACAATTTTAATGAACAAGGTTAGGTGTGAATCGAGTCAACATTATAGCCCAGGTAACGTAGGCACTTATGCGAGTGCAGTTTTCTATTTTTTTAATTTTCTACTTTTTCTTTTATTTGTTTTTCACAAATTACTAATAGTCCCGTTAGCCCCTCGTACCTACTAAGCTTAAAATATGCTTGTATCACGAGTGAGCTCACCACAATAGTCGAGCGGCAATGGGGTGCGAACCCGCTTTTTTTTTCTTTTTCTTTTTTTTATGTGACAGACTTTCCTCGGATATCGTCAGATATCGAGTCGGCCAGTCCGACCCCTTCACCATCTACATCATCATCATCATCATTTCAGCCATAGGACGTCCACTGCTGAATATAGGCCTCACCCAATGATTTTCACAAAGGCCGGTTAGTAGCGGCCTACATTCAGTGCCTTCCTGCTACCTCTATGAGGTCGGTCCACCTTATAGACGTCCTACGTTGTGCTTTCCGGTACGTGGCCTCCACTCCAGAACCTTGCTGCCTCCAGGGCCGCGCCGCCCCTGTGTGCGATGTGTGCGGCGCACACAGGCGCCAAGACAATAGGGGCGCCGCCGTATGGATAATTTTTGTATTATTATTCAATTTTCTTTCATAAACTTTGAATTTTTGACGAATTTCAATATGTAACTACTACATGTGATATATTATTGGAAAGAAAAGAAGCTAGAAATGTTTTTAGGATTATTGGCAATCCATTATCACATTTTTTTTTTTAAATCGAATTCTAAGTTGATTTTTTTATCGTGGTTTGTACTTTTGTTAAACTTTGGTGGCTCGTAACTAGCTATTCAATCATTATTTGGATTTGAAATTCGTTTTATTTGACTAAAGACATATTCAATATTAATATCGAATAAAAAAAGCGGTTGAAAATACGCGAGAAAAAAAATTGAAGCAGTTTTCAGGTCCAATTTGGGAAAAAAAATAATAAAAACATATCAATTAAATAAAAGTAGCTCACTTAGGGTCAAATGGGCGAACTTGTATTTTTAAAATGACCTTACTTAAACACCCACGAAGTTTGTCTAACCTTCCGCCAAACACCCTGTATATTTATGAGCTAATCTACTGTGCCAAAACGAAACAATTGAACATTTGATAGAAAGTGAGTGTAAGGTGCGCATTGAATTATTATAATAAATAGTTTGTGTTACTGATTGTTTTAACGTGTTTTCACGATGAGTGATAGTAATCATGATAAAAAATAGAAATTATCTGGTTACCAGAATCTAATACGGAAAAGAAAACTAGAAGAAGAACGTACCATATTAGACCATATAGACATACATGAAACTATTAAGGATTTCGCAAACAAAAAAGCGAGAAAAGTGGATATAAAGGATGTCCCAAAATTAACGAAACTTTTTTTGCCACCATTTATGCAATAAAGTTTTGACAACGCTAAAAATAAAACAAATCGACAGCTGATAGTTTAGGGTTACTAAAAATGTAGCGTTGCACGATAGAACAACCCATCTTCGTCCGCAATTCGAAAATTTCATACAAAATATGGTCATTTCGACCTAGTGTTTTAACTTCATGAATTGTGAAGAGATTAATTGAGAAATTCCGGGAGATAGGATCTGTTGGAGACACCAAACACACTGTTCTTCCAAAAACAAGTCGTTAAAATGTCAATATCGAAGCAGTGCGTGAGTTATCGGTGACAACCCAGGAATTTCTAATCGGCGTCGTGGACAAGATGGTGTGATTTAACACCATTAGATTTCTTTTTATGAATAGAATAGAATAGAATACAATAGAAATCATTTATTTGCGTAAGAGATACGGTACGTGTGGTACGGTACGGTATGGGGTTATTTAAAATCACAGGTCTTAAGAAGCCCACAACCACACGTGCATTAAAAGGAGGAGATTCTACGTTGCGTCAACGAAATTCAGCCACATTTATGCAGAATAGTCATGGGAAATTTCGACAAACGAGTGCGTTGCTGCGTGCGTGCCATTTGCCCGATGTGTTATTCCATAAATAACCCTTTTCTATGTACTTTATGATTCAATAAAAATAATACAATCAAAAGGCTAAAAACTATGTTTTCAAGTTAATTCAAAAGTTTCGTTAATTTTGGGACACCCTTAATTATAATTTAAGTATGTTTAAAATATTCTTGCAAATGTTCTTCTGTTTTTTTTTAATATAGCATAGGTAGGTACGTAATAGTATTATTATGATATATCTGTTTTTTTCTAATCCGGCTGTATCTCCAGTTCACCTAGATACATTGCATAGCAGCTGTAATAGACATTTAGGTACATACATTTACCAATTTTGGTGATAAATAGGCATTTTGTATTAGTTTTTGTATAACGCCTGAACAAAAACAAAGGGTAATATTTTGGTGTTATACATAGATTTCGAATATAAAAAATATACAATTTAACTAATTGAGACATGACAAAAAAACTGAGGTATGTCTCGTTTCTGTCGGGCCTGGGTCACAGATGACCGTTCTTCTTTAAATTCGTTTTTTTATGACGATTTATTAGAAAAGAGGCGCTTCATAGGTTCCGCACACAGGCGCTGCCGGAGGTCGGCGCGGCCCTGGCTGCCTCATCGGCCATCAGTTCTGCGTACTATGTGCTCTGCCCATTGCCACTTCAGCTTGCTAATCCGTCGGGCTATGTCAGCGACTTTAGTTCGTTTACAAATCCCCTAATTTCTGATTCGATCTAATAAATAAACACCGAGCTCTTCATAGCACGCTGTGCAACTTTGAGCTTATTTATAAGTCCCATAGTGAGGCGTCCGGCTATCGTGGCTTCAAATTTTTAATTTTTTTTCGTAATTTCAGAATGGACAAATACATCTACCATCGGGTTATAGGCACGTCAGTCACTTTGACATGGTTGGCTCTATCCACGTTGTACACACACATAGAGATGAAAAAGCACCTGCCGACCCATCCGGAACTACAGGTGTTTAAGGACTTAAGTGCGCGGTACAATACTGTGTGGAATGCTGTGAGTATAAAAATAAAGAACGAAGCAACCAGCAACCAGCAACCCGGAAACGGATCGTAACCGTATGAACTCGAGGCGGTCAGTATTCTTTGCACGAAACATCCGTACTGTAACGCACTTATCCGCACCGTAACGTAAACGCCTCGTCTCGCGGTTGACAGCGCGCAAAAGGCGATGACAGCTCGCGAAAGGCGATACGGTGTTGATCCAGTGCCGTATTATCCATGAGGCACTTTAGCCCAGTGCCTAGGGGCCCACTATGACCAGGGACCCAGCACTCCCGATTAATAAATGAAAAAAAAACATGTTAAAGATAATAATATAAAGATGTATTAGAAAAGGTCAATTTTCAAGAAGTTTTAAACGATTTTGTATCCAAAAAAATTAGAAGGGTTATTTATTTATTTATTTATTGATAAAGGTACACCAACAGCAATACACATTTAAGACATTAACAGTATACAACACATATTGGGTTAATATTCTTTTCACTTGAAGGAAGGCGTATACCTAGTTGCGATAATGATGGTACCTACCTTCTTTCAATTTCGTAATGTAGACAGTAAAAATTTCCAAATTGCGTTGTTGTGGTAAGAAAAAGGGGGGGCCCAAACTGTGCCTAGGGGCCCCCAGATGGTTAATCCGGCCCTGTGTTGATCCCTTTCCGAGTTGATAAGCCTGCTTATGACCTTAACACGCACATCCCGTTTGCAGTCCCGCAAAAAACCGATCCGTTCGAATTTGTAAATGATCTAAGGTTTTTACTATTTTTCTTTCTTGTAGGCTATTAGTTATTATTATGACACTCGCTTTATTATTGTTTTTTCTTATTATTAGTTGCCCCGGAATTAGTATGTTCATGAATTCTAATGATTTAGTTATTTTTCTTTTGTTTTACGCTTGTTTGTGTAAAAAAATATAACAATAGACGTCATAAAAATTTACGATTTTAAAATCCGATTGTCATCTAATTTATTATTGGCGCTTTGACGCACTCAATATACAATTTTCGGATGTATTTAAACATAAAATATGTAAAGTATACATGTATGTATACCTACTTATGTAATACCGATATCATGATCTGTTCGAAATGTAATATTATCATGAATATAATGATACGAGTAGATGTATGTATTCATTTGCTTTTCTTTTTTTTATGCTAGACAAGGCAGGTATTTGACCGCAATCGCACCTGGTGTTAAGTGAGATGCAGTCTAGGACGGTACATATATCTGCCCTGTAAGTGCCTATTGACTCTCGCCTTGAAAACGCCCGGATTATAGTGTTCAGGAAATACAGCAGCAGGCAGCTTTTCAATTGTAAAAAAAACAATAACTATTCTGTTGCAGGTTTTCTTGAGTATTTATGGTGTAGTGTCTCTAATATGTGACCTGGCTCAAATAAAGGGGAGAGACAAGGATGTGCCTCATGACTTAAAGAAATTCCGGTTCAAATGGTTCCACGAAGTCGTGTTCCCTCAGATGGTGGTAAGAATTCATCATCATCATCATTATAATAAGTATATCACCTTGGTCAAATGATAGAGACTGAGAAAGATTTTGAAAGAAAGAAAGACATTTTGGAACAAACGAAATGTCGTATGATGGTAGAGTCGCACGTCGAAGTCGGTCTTCAGCCTTAAACTTCGGCCTACAAGCAGCTACAATTTAGACTAGGCGCAGACCACCGAGTTTTAGTTGGCCGATAGTTGTGCCCGATTTTAAATTGTATAAAGAATCGGCCAAATCGAATCGGTGTAATGTGCGCACTTCCATACATGCCCATAGTGATCAACTGCCCGACTAAACTATCGGCCGACGAAAAATCGATGTTCGCGCCTAGGCTTGTCTGAAAAGAGATTCTTTTGTTATCAACGGACTACGGGGTTACTCTGAAAAACGTTGTCCAAATTTTCGAATGTTGCCATCCTTCTCTTACAAAGCGAGATGAGCTTGAGCGACAGTGACAGATATATCCGAAACTACGTAAACAGCGTTTCGGGGTAGCTCTGCTGATGACAGTTCACTTTTTAATTTTTCTTTTTTTTTCAGGCCATGAGCATCTTCTGGCCAGTATATTTCTTCGACAGGGAGTTAGTGTTCCCAACTGTGGTCGATATACTTTATGACCCCATTCGGTAACTTTGTATTCCATGGACTACCGATTCTTTATGTCTTCTGGGAACTGATACATTTAGCCGAAGACCAGCCGAAAAACAGGAGTGACATTAAGAAAACTTACTCTGTTTCGATCAACGCTTGGTTTGTGTTCCTGTAAGTATTCATTAATTTATTAGACAAGCATTAAAAATATCTTTCCCTCATGCCAGTGTGGGGAGTGTAGGCCAAGTGCTCCATTTGCCTCTAGTAAATTAAAGAGGGGCGTTCCCCTGCAATGGAGACTAATTGACCTGATGATGAAGCTGATAATAATACTAATAATCAAAAACATTAAAGGCTCAGCTTTCTTGCAAGGGAAAATTCCATACAACTCTGGTGTCTATATACCTAGCGGGAGGCTTGCTCTAAAGTGCTCTATACTAAGTGTTCCAGTCCCCCCGGACTCGAGAACTTCGGCCATCAGTTCTACGAGCTAATGTGCCTCAACAACTGCCACTTAAGCTGCTATGAATTGTGACTAGGTGGACTTACGATCTGGTGAAAGTCATGGGAAGCACCTGGATACGTGCAGCGTAAGACCGGTCGCTGTGGAAATCCTTGGGGGAGGCCTTTGTCCAGCAGTGGGCGTCATTTGGCTGAAACGAACGAAAGAAAGTAGAGAGGGTATGCTCCTATTCTGATAATATTGCTACAGGTATATCGCTTAACTGAGTCAATGCCTGAGGTGTGGAAGCAGCACGGGAGAGGTGACATTGACATTGACGTGACAGAGCATACAAATCTGAAGATCTGAAGTCTCGCTGACGTTTAGCCGTTACAAATACACCTCCCGAGCCGCTCCCATACTGGCACTGACTCAATGAGGGCTATCGTTTTAGCGCTCACCAGTTAGCGCCACTGTAGAGTAAGGTCCTGTCACTTGCTAGTAGCGAAGACAGTGGTGCCAACTGGTGAGCGCTAAAGTGGTAAGAGGACTATCGCATTTGCACTCATCAAGATGGCGCCACTGTAGAGTAAGCAGTGCCGTATTATCCATAAGGCACTTTAGGCCAGTGCCTAGGGGCCCACTATGACCAGGGGCCCAGCACTCCCGATTAAAAAATGAAAAAAAAAATGTTAAAGATTATTTTTATGTAACAAAACATTCAATCGTCATAATTATTTCGATATTGTGGAACCTAATTCATTTTCGTAACGTTGGCATTACTGCTTTGGTTTACATGACAGGTCGACCGTCCACACCCTTCAGAGGCTAAAAAGCCTCACTGCGGAGGCTAGGGAGAGGGGTGACAGAGGGTGTGTTGGCTGTATCATTAGATATAGCCAAAGCTTTCAATTCCATCCCTAATTCCACCATACTCTAGGCACTTCAACATCACAGAGTGCCTGTCGTAACTTCGAGCGCTGCTGGCCGATTACTTACGGAATCGCGAAGTCCTGCATGTTAACAGAGACAGCCAGCTCTAACGGCGCGGCGTAGCCAGCGGGGTTCCCCAGGGTTCGGTGCTCGGTCCACTCTTGTGGAACCTAGGCTTCAACTGGCTCCTCCGGGGCGTCCTTCTCGCGGGCATGAGTTTCATATGCTATGCGGATGACACTCTGGTCACTGCCCGGGGGAAGACATTTGGGGCCGCGGCACGGCTGGCGTCAGCGGGCGGCACATTAGTCGCTCGCAGAATACGACGCCTCGGCCTGAAAGTCGCGCTGGAGAAGACTGAGGCCCTCTTCTTTCTGGGCCCTCCCGACGCCCACATTGTGGTTGAGGACGTTAGGATTGACGTCAAAGATGAAATATCTGGGCCTCACGCTTGACGGGAGGTGGCATTTTAGCCCGCACTTCAACGGGCTAGCGCCACGCCTCCTCAAGGCAGCCGGCGCACTGAGTTGGCTCCTCCCGAATTTGGGAGGGCCACAAACGAGGTGTCGTCGGCTTTATGCCGGCGTTCTGAGGAGCATGGCGCTGTATGGCGCCTCAATCTGGGCGGACGCACTCAACAAGAGGGAGAATGCCGCCCTTCTGCGCAGGCCCCAGCGGGCCATAGGCCCATAGCGCAGAAAGTCGCAAGGACCTACCGAACGGTAGGGCACGCTGCGGCGTGCGTCCTCGCTGGTACTCCTCATTGGGAGCTAGAAGCTGGA
This sequence comes from Ostrinia nubilalis, assembly GCF_963855985.1. Classification (NCBI taxonomy): domain Eukaryota; kingdom Metazoa; phylum Arthropoda; class Insecta; order Lepidoptera; family Crambidae; genus Ostrinia; species Ostrinia nubilalis. The sequence continues at coordinate 6,553,643 of NC_087114.1, read as the reverse complement.
GTCTTGTCTGTCATCTATCACTGGATGGCAGACCAGAAGGCACGTGGAAAGCGCCCGGCCCCGGAACGGCGCGGCGCCGTCAGGCAGGAAGAGCGCGAGATCATGATCGACCGTGGAAGGAAGACATGACTCGCGCGCAGTTTGGCCGCCGAAATCTGGACGCCATTGGTCCTGTTCTGGACCAATGGTTGGAACGACCGCACGGGTTCCTCACGTTCCGTCTGGCGTAGGTGCTGACCGGGCATGGCTGCTTCGGTTCGTACCTGCATAGGATCGGGCGAGAGGAATCCCCGCTGTGCCACAAATGCGGCGCGGCGGATGACACGGTGCAGGCGGTGCAGCACACCCTCGCGGTCTGCACAAGCTGGGAGGAGTAGCGCCGTGTTCTCACTGCGGTCGTGGGCCGGGATCTTTCGCTTCCGAGCCTGGTCAACGCCATGCTGGGAAGTGAAGGATGCTGGATGGCGGTCGCCTCCTTTTGCGAAGAGGTCATCCTTCAGAAAGAGGCAGCGGAAGTACGATCCTCTCGCCTCATCGCTCCGTAGGCGGAGAAGGGGGTGGAGGCGGTTGTACGACCGTTCTACTCTCCCCCCAGGTGGCGGCCAGCAGGCCGGGGGTGCGGGGGCACCCTTGTTACCTCCGTCTGACGGGAACGGCTTGGCGTTTCGGGCCATTCCCGTCCCCACAAGGTGGGCGTGTAGGGTCCGCCGTGTAGGTGAGCTGTCGCCGGTGGTGTCGCAGAAGTCTAAGGCTACGGCCGGATATTCGTGACACCCCCACTTGGGCGATGACGGAACGCCGCGGAGGTTTTAGTGGGTATACCCCGTCCTTTTGAGTCCCAAACACCACCCTGTCCCCCGGCAGTGGTGACGGTGCGCAAAGCATTTCTTCCGCGACAAAAAACAGGGGGGCCCGAAACAAGCTGTGCCTAGGGGCCCCGAGATGGTTAATCCGGCCCTGAGAGTAAGGTCCTGTCAATCGCCAGGGGTGCCAACTGTTAAGTATAAAAACGATAGCCCTCATTGAGCGTTAGACCAATCAAAATCCAATTTTCTTTAGTTAAGTTGGTCAGGTAGACCGACGACCTCATAAAGGTAGCTGGAAGGCGCTGGATGCAGGCCGCTACCAACCGGCCATTGTGGAAATCCTTGGATGAGGCCTATGTTCAGCAGTGGACGTCTTATGGCTGAAATGATGATGATGATGATGAAGTAAATTAATGAATGTTTTCAGGACGCTCTACACCAAGTACGTGGACCTAGGAGTATGGATGTATGAGTTGCTGTCATTTTTCGAAGACTCCATGGTCTTCCCGTTTATGTTCACAATCGTAGGATTGCTGTCATACATCGCTTTCAACGCCCAATGGATCATCAAAGATTTTGTATGGAAACTGAGAAAATTCGAGAAACTCACCGTTAAAGACATTCATTTTTTCAAAAGCGTTTACAAAATCTACATACAGAGAGAATACAAAGACAATTAAATTAATTATAATACAATTACGAACTAGCATTTTAAGTCCGGGTATGTTTAAATAATCCTGTTGTTTAGTTTTACTTGTTATTTTATTTTGTAAGGATGTACTTGCATCAAATAAATAATTTTTCTATTCTATCTTTATTTCTTTCTTTTTACTATACCTACTTACTTATCTGAGTAGGCGCACACCGTTGATTTTTAGTTGGCCGATAGTTGTGCCCGATTTGAAATTGTATGAAGAATCGGCCAAATCGAATCGGCGTAGTGTGTGCACTCCCATACATGCCCATTGCCCATACTGATCAACAGCCCGACTAAACTATCGGCCGACGAAAAATCAACGGTGTGCGCCTACTCTCTATCTAGGTACGATTTCAACTACATTCGCGACCAAAAGTATAGAATCGTCCTATTTGTTCCGAGAAATCGTAAGAACTAAATGACTAGAAGATAAATAAACATAGTAGCATCTTAAATACGTGGACTTTACCAGCCTAGCTCGCACTTATTACGTATCATGGAAGTTGTAAATTGCTGTATTTGTTTGAAAAAGAGGCTGACAAAGGTTACTGAGTTTCTTCCGCCACTTCTTCTCAGTACCAGCCCATATGTTGTCCCGAGGTGGTGGTAGGGCAAGCTATATTTGGGACGTGTATAAGCGCCCTGGAAAGGACCTATGTACTGAATAAACTATTTGCATTTGAATTTGCACCAGCTCAATATTGTCCCGAAAACGTGGTAGAGCAAGCTATATTTGGCAAGCTACATAAGCGCCCCTGGAAAGGGCCTATGTACTGAATAAACTATTTGATTTGATTTGAAATAAAAGAATGTAATTCAGTTCTTAAGATCGATCGGAATCAAACCACGATAGCCGAACGGTGAAGGGGTAGGACTGGCCGGCTCGTCATTCGAGGAACGCGGGTTCGAATCCCGCCGCTCGACTATTGTGGTGAGCCCACTCGGAACACAATCATAAATTAGCTTAGTACGAGGGGCTAGGACTATAGTAATTTGTGCATAAAGAAATCTATATCTACGAGTATAAAAGCGAATGTTCACTGACTGACTCACTCATCACGAAATCTCAGAAATTACAAGTCCTAGGAGTCTCAAATTTTGCATGGGGGTTCCTTTTAGTTAGAACGTAGGTGCTCACTAAGACCAATGACTAAGACGGGATTTTGCAAAATTTAACCCCTAAGGGGGGTAAAACGGGATCAACGCGTACGAAGTCGCGGACAGCCGCTAGTTGCTAATATAATATTTTAAAAAACAACAGGGTGATTATTATACCACGACTATACTTTTGCTTGTATTTTGTCATTCACGCAAAGAGCACCTGAACCGAATGCAATTTCGAATTCAAATTGCAAAATGCATTTGTTCACAAATAAATAATCAGTGTTACCAGAACTTCGCCGAATCGTTACCAATATTATGTTAGTTATTACAAAAACTTCGATAATATTACGATAAGAAGAAAATGGTTATGCTTATAAAAAGAGCCGGTATCAACGTCAGTGTCAGTCATATCTAATCCAAGATGGCGTATAAAGTACTTGCGTTGATCTGCCTTCAAGCTGTTTTGTTACAGGTAAGAAAAAAGCGATATAAACAAAGAAAAGAGAAATTAGTCAGCTTTATATTTTAGTAATATTTTATGATAAATTAAAAAGTATTTTAAAATATTAAAGAATAAAAAACAACGAAATTAAGGCAAGAAGCATTTTCTATTATAAGTCGATCCTTTAACTTCGAATTCCTTTTATTATTTTCTGATTATTTCGTTGCGGTCCCAAAACAGTTTAACTTTCCCATGGGACAAACTCTGCCTTCACTGGTTGGGTTTCATTGACATTTTATCGATACCAAGTGATAATCGCATACATTTTATCGTCTAATATCATCTATATGGTTATTATCACGGCGCGCATCCTAGCCCGACGGGCAACGGTAGAGTTTGATAAAGTTTACTAGGTCTTAATTTATTCCTATTGAGGTTCCTCTGAAGTGTTTGTTAACGGGACTATTCCCATCTCTCGTTCCCACCGCTGCAACTCCTGTGTAGCCAGGATCTACAGCTTGACCGCCAATAACCCAACCAGTGAAGGTCAAGTTTGTCCTGAGGGAAAGTTCTATCATTGGACCGGCAACGAAATTAATCAGAAGAACATAGGCGTTCGAAGTTAAGCTTCAACCACACCAACGCGTGCAGATCGCCATCGCCGGCGCGATCACGGCGCGATCAAAGGCCAATGACAGGTCGCGTGAACTGTCATAGGTCGCGCGACCTGTCATTGGCTTTTGATCGCACCAGCGATGGTGATCTGCACGCTTGAAGGTTTTTTTGTTACTAATGATTTATCATTTTCTTCCAGCAAGCTTTAAGCTTCCCCACATCGAAAAGCTCAAACGTACCAGTAACCACCAGCGTGGTTCCCAGCACAGTCCTATCTGGTACCGCATCGCAGCTGGTAGCTCCTGGCTTCTCGCCCAACTGGCCTGCCAGTGCCCAAAACGTGCCGTTGGTCACTGAGATTCTGCCAAGTCTTCAGCTAGGAGAGATGTCAGTAGACGGGGAAATGCCAGTGGGTGGTATGATCAAGATCACCGGCACATTCCCAGTTTTCGGCAATATCGCAGTAGATGGCTCTGTGCCCTCACATGGTACTGCCTATGTGGACACCGCTAATGTGTTCGCTAACGAGTGCGCTTGTTTTAATTAGGTTTTAGTTAATAAATGTTTTGTTGAATTTATGCTTGGATTTCTTTTTACCTTTTAATACATCCTTGCATGTCCTACTACAAAAAACCCATTAAAACTAAACACAGGACTATTCCCACCTCTCGTTCCCACCTCTGCAACTCCTGTGTAGCCAGGATCTACAGCTTGACTGCCTAAAACCCAACCAGTGAAGGTCAAGTGTGTCCCGGGGGAAAGTCTCAAAGTAGCCCAATGGTGTTGATGTACTGGTCAAATAAAGATCCGAGAAACGTGGGTTCGAAGTTCGAACCCACCGCCGCTGGACTGAGGGCTTAGTGCGAGTTTAAATCAAAAATCCTCACTAGTGAGCACGTACCGTGGGTATCTTGGACTTGTCATGCTCACTAAAATGTCTTTGGGGTAGTGGCGTGTGAGGCGGGTCGCTACATTCCCTACAATATGGTCGAGTGAAGCGATGGCTGGTTCACACGTCATGTCTGTGAACAGGCGCTGCCTTCGGGGACTGGTCAAGACAAGATATACCTACCTTAATTTTTTTTACATAACAATTAACAATCAACTTAGACAGTGGCACGGCACTAAATATAAGTATATACAATTTATTTAAAACTACCACACGGTTTTGTTATGGTGCCTTGCTTTTCTCTCTAGAGTTTTCTTGCCTTGTCTCCTAAATAGTTTTATATCTGGCACTTAGCCAGAAGGATATCTTAGACTTGTCATGCTCACTAAAATGTCTCTGGGGTAGTGGCGTGTGAGGCGGGTCGTTAGTTCGTTACATTCCCTATAATATGGTCGAGTGAAGCGATGGCTGGTTCACACGTCATGTCTGTGAACAGGCGCTGCCTTCGGGGACTGGTCAAGGAAAGATATACCTGACATAAAATATATGTATCAAAACGCAACAATTAACCTAGAAATTAGCACGGCACTAAAGAAATATATTCAAAACTGCCACGCGGTCTCGTGCTAGATGGGCGTCTTAAAGGCCACCTTCTATCAACGGGAGCGCGTGGTAAGTAGGTAACTTGCTTGTTGCTTCTGAATGTATGTAACTTCCTACTTTTTTATATTTTTTTATATTTTTAAACCGGCAGACAGTGGTGACTGAGTTTGTTGCGGCGCTTCTTCTCAGCACTTGCCAAATGTGTCTCGAAGCGCTGGTAGGGCAAAAAAAAATGAGACATGTATAGGCTCCTTAAGAGCATTTGACGATTTGCAAGAACTAATTTAATTAGTCTAAACAAATAAAGATAATTTTGATTTTGATTTTGATTTTGATTTTTTGATTTTTTGATTTTTTGATTTTTTGATTTTTTGATTTTTTGATTTTTTGATTTTTTGATTTTTTGATTTTTTGATTTTGATAATAGTTAGTCCAATATTAAGATAGTTAAGTATTGCCCATGTGACTTCAGGTGAGATGTAGGAACTTAGGACGTAAAATAGATAGATAGAAAGTTTGTTTATTCCACGCCACACAAAACTGACAACCAAGAGAAATAATAAGTATAGGTAAGGCGGTTATCACACTGCGCCACTTCATTTTCATTTTCATACATTTTCATATAAAAAATCACGCGCGCGGACGCGTTGTCAGTGTGAAGTGCCGCGCGTGTTTTCTACAGGGTGTTAGGTAAATGGGTATATGAGCCGACACTAGCCCATGCTAACATGGGCATATAAATGGTATAGTGTAGTCAGAAAATTGATATCTTCATTTTAATAATTTATTTTTCATACAAATCGGTATTTATAAAATTTATTTTGTATGAAAATTAAAAAATATTAAATTATTTTATCAAATTTCTGACTTCACCATACCATTTATATGCCCATGTTAACATGGGCTAGTGTCGGCTCATATACCCATTTACCTAATATCCTGTATACAAATTGAGGTACTCGCATACAATGATTAAATCTGTCGCCCCGCGCTCCGCGGCGGAGCGCGGCGCAGTGTGATAACTGCCTAAAACCTACAAACGGCTTAGGTACTGAATAAATAATTTAAATTTGAATTTGAATACCTAAATAAAACGTTAAAAAACCGACACGTCCACGTCTTTACCCGACTTCTACAGGGTGTTAGGTAAATGGGTATATGAGCCGACACTAGCCCATGTTAACATTTATGCATATAAATGGTATGGTGAAGTCAGAATTTTGATATCATCATATTTTTTTTAAATGTTCATACAAAATACAATGTATAAAATCAGACTTGTATGAAAATTAAAATAATTAAAATCATGATATCAATTTTCTGACTTCACCATACTATTTATATGCATTATGTTAACATGGGCTAGTGTCGGCTCATATACCCATTTACCTAACACCCTGTATAGTAGGTACTAGGTAGGTATTTATTTAATTTTTATGCGATGTATGCGTAAACATTTTGATTCCGATTACCAACTAATTAATTTAATGTAATAGGTGTATAGTTGTCGTTGTATTTTAAATCCCATATTTCACCCCGTCATACTTTTATTTGCTACAAATGGTATGGTCTACATATTAATTTACCTACTAAATTCAGGTAAGATCGCTTCCGACTGGCCAGCCTGGCACTCTTGTAGCGGAGTTTTGGGGCTGACACTGTTAGGTTTGTTGTCACACGACAAGAAGAAGAATATCAGGTCATTCTCCACTGCAGGAGCACGACTTTTTCTAATTTACCGGAGGGAAATGGAGGATTTGGCCTTAGTCACTCCCCCAATAACCACGGGCGTTGTCTACAGTAGCATTCACTAAATCTTCCTGCGTGCAGTTTTTGACCTGACCATGATGAAGATGATAGATAGATAGTCAAAAGAAGTCTTCTATGGACTAACACAATATTAATTTCATCAATATGTCAGAACGTGTCTTATCTTATTAAAATAAAATTACAAGTATTATCACTGATTGTTTCTTTATTTCAGTTTACAAAACTATGGCGTAGGTACAGTAAATAAGATAAATATTTATTGCAAATATTAGTTTATACAATTTTAAAGAGTAATTTTGTTTGATAAGTAAATATTGTCATTAAATTTTCTAATAGTGTACCAGATGTATAAAATATTATGATGATATTTATAAAATTCATATATAAATAATAAAAACAACAAAAAACTTAAAAGATTAATTAATAACAACCAAAATCCAAATTCGTAATACATACAAATAATGGTAAAATAGGTACACGGTTTAAATAAAATGCATTTGTTATAAATATAATAAATAATCTTTTTGAAAAATCCGATGTTTATAACTTTTATGATTTAGCATAAGAAAAATTTTGATTGAAATATAAGTTATAGCCTGACCAGGAACATAAAAACCCTCGCCATGTTGCGGAAAACTAATGGTACTAATTTCTTTTAATGGCAACAGTAACTGAAAACTTCATTGACATGTCACCTTGCATGTCAGTCTATTGCTGTCAAAGTGTAAACAAACTTTATTTTAAATGTGCGCAATTGATTTTGTGAATTAAATTGCTAAAATCTTTTTATAGTCGTGAAAGAAAAGTGGTTCACAATGTGTTAAAGTATTTGTCGAAGAGAAATACTAAGGGTTCGGACAATATTTTCATTGAATAATGTTTCCGACAAAGGTTGTCAAATTGACTGACATGTTTATCGTATAGTACAGTCCACTATGAAAATTAGCTGTGGTTTGTTTCAACTACCTATTTTAAAGTTTTTTGTCACTTTCTAAGTGTTGAATTTTATGGAATTGGGAAAGAAGTACCGAGTTTGAAGCGTTCATGAGCAGACATTGCAGTTGAATATTCAAGTTCTGAATTTGATTATTGATGAATAATAAAATAAATCCTACTAGCTCGATTGATGGTTTCATTTAATTTATTTAAACCAGGTTACCTATAATAATATTTTTTCGTTAATTTATGAAAATATCAAATCAGCCCGTAATCCTGAATCCTGATACATAAACTTAGCCTATTAATTTAACACAGGTACGACTGTACTCAGTGTTGCACTATCAAACGCAATTGACGCGCCTCTATGCCAGGGTTTTTATGTTCCTGGTCAGGCTATAATATTGAATTCCAAAAAAATAATAAGTATCAATAAACCAAATAAATTGAAAAATACATACGAGTACATGCAACACCTGTTAAAGACATAATTTTGTAATTAACCGAAGAAATTATTCATTTACAGAATTTACAGATACAGGGGGTAGTTGTACCCGCAACCACAACCGCCCAAGACTGTAGGGGACGCCACGGGTACGCTGACCACATTGGGGTACCCTAGAGGAAGGGACTCGGCTAAGAGGCTGCTGACGGTCAACAAGGAAAGAGTGTCAGCAAGGTTGTTAGCGACAGAGTTAGGCTGCACCAGCAGTTGTGGGGAGCTCAGGACTTGAGGGGCCAGGACTTGTGGGGCAGCTAGAAGTTGAGGAGCAGCTACGATTTGAGGAGAGGTTATGACTGGGGAAGGAAGGTACGATCCGCAGCCGCAGGGTCCGGGGACCACAGGGGATGGAAGAATTGGCGCCGGGCGCAGAACTTGGGCGTAAGTCTGGAAAGAAATCGTAGATTAGTGACAATAGAAACACTAACATGAGAATAATCATTATTATCGGAGCACAAGTACATGGATAGCAATCCCGTGATGATGCTTCATTTGCTTTATCATTTATAAAGCTCACATCCAAGATTCTAATCGGCGTCATTGTTCCAAAATTTAATTCCAAGTGCAAATCCAAAATTAATAATAATCCAAATATTTTACTATAAAGAGGGGGTAGTTGTACCCTTATCCCCTGAATCGACCCCTGCACCTCTCACGCTGGGAACTATTTATAACATTTAGTATAAATTAATAAACAAATACTTATGAATAAAAATAAAATAATTACCTGGAAGATAGCCACTTGGGCGAGGACAACAATAAGTGCGAAGGATTTCATTTTTTTGTATTTTTTTTGTTTTCTTTCCAAGAAACTAGAATTGAATGATGGTTCTAACACTGTTGTATCTATTTATACACATTTGTGACACAACCTCGTATTTCCTCAATAATAGTAAACCTTAATACAGATAGTATTATGGCCTGAAAATACCTGATGATAATGAAAACGTGCGTAAACGAACTCTACGCATAGCTATGTAATGTTTTGTATTATTTCGTTATACACAAATTGATATTTATGCGTAAGATATGAACTGATAGGCCTAGTATCTGTGATATGCATACTGTTTAATTTGTTCATGGTTTTTTTCTTAATTTTATATGCTTAAAGTTCAAGTTCTCACGAACCCCATTACAAATTTCACAACAACATCATAACTTCCTGCCCCGTACAACCAAACTGTGGAATTTACTGTCGTCTGCGGTGTTTCCGGACGGATACGACCTGCAAGCTTTCAAGAGGAGAGCGTATCTTCACCTTAAAGGCCGGCAACGCACCTGTAGCGCCCCTGAGACTGCGAGTGTCTATGGGCGACGGTAATCACTTACCATCAGGTGATCCGTCTGCTCGTTTGCCTCCTGTCACATAAAAAAAACTATCATCATCATTTTTACCAGCACTTGGAGGATTTGACCTACACCCCACACGCTGGCCATAGTGTCGTATTTTACGTTATTTTACATCCAGGTTGTTAGGAACTGGAACGCTACCAACCGGTCAGTATGGAAGTCATTGGGGGAGGCCTATGTTCAGCAGTGGACGTCCAACGGCTTAAAATATTATGACATCCAGAACAGTAGAAAACTCTACTGGAACCACCTTTACCCCCTTACTAATAAAAAGTTACGCACGTGTTGAACAGTAATATAAAGTGTTATTTTCATACTAATCATCACAAATAAGTGTTCGACACGCGTGTAAGTTTTATTTATTAGTTCGTTCGTTTCAGCCAAAATGGCGTCCACTGATTGTTGATCCACCTAGTGGGAGGCCTGCCCACACTTTTATTTATCCACAACGAGGAAGCTCTTGGCCTGTATCTCACCTGATGGTAAGTGACGATCAGGCCGAAGGTGGAAGCGAGCTTCACCCGGAATCCTCAACCACGGAGGAACTGGCTATCTTACCTCTAACTGCCGGAACACAACAATGCTGTTAACATTGTTGCTATGGCGACAGACTTAGGTAAGATAGTGGTAGCTAGCCAGGCGGACTTAGAACAAGCCCTACCAACCAAACCGAACAGAAAAATCTGCCCCCACTAGGAATCGAACCCGGGACCACTGCGTCTGAAGCAGGTGGTCTAACCAATAAACCACAAGGCGGTTACGTCTTCCTGCCCTTATACTTTATTTAGTTCCCTGACTTCTGAAGTTATTAGAAATAGAATTATACAGAAGTAGGTAATTGCTACCCTATTTTTAGTAGGTAATCTAAATGATAACAACAATTGCATACATGTTATGTCATCAAAGCGTAATATAACCTTATTCGAAATCGTTACATAACTGATAAATATTTCATACATAAACAAGCGATAGCAATCGATAAAGTTATTGGCATATCGATGGTAAAAAAGATTCGTCGTGTCTCCGATATACGTCGAAACATGCCAAAAGCAGTTTTGTTTTTTATATTCTGTGTTTTGTTGTGTGTAAGTGGTCTTCTTTTTTATTTCATAAAAGGCTGACGCCCGTATTCAAGTTTACGTATTAAGTGAAGCAGCAAATCAAACGCGCAACGTTGAATAGAGCTCTGTGATTGGTTCATGTGTCACCCTGTGCGTCCACACGCACTGTGAGACCTCGTAGTAATGTTTGTGAATACGGATTAGAGCAGTCGCCCGGAAAGCGGAAGGTCGTGGGTTCGAGTCCCGCCTTGGGCAGTTAGTTTTTTTCAAGTTGTTTATTTAAAATTTGAGAAGCGACTCTATTCGGTAAGAAAATTACCCCTACCTTTTTCATTGCAGGAAGTATCGCCCAAGGTCCCAGTGCGCAAAGAAGATTTACTGAACAAAAAAGCTGCTCTGGCCAAGCAATTCAACCCAACTGTACCAAAATGGGAGGATATAGCCTCAAAACTACACACGAAAGACAAACCAAACCAAAACAAATCGAAAACACTGATGAACATGCTCAAAGTTGTTTCTGCAAAAGAAATAGATATCCCAGCAGCTGACGATGTCAAAAACTCCACAATCGACAATGCTACTCTTAATACCAATAATACTAATAATCAAAATGTTATTAATAACAGTGTAAAGTCCAAACCAGTTTATAATAACCCTTTCATCGCATTCAAACCTCAAAAACATAATAACAATGCAACCGTAGCTAAGACCACCAAAAAGTACGCTGTAAATGAAACGATCGGAGGAAAATTAGCGTATTTCTTAATGAAACACGCTATAAATACTACGAAAGAGACGCCAAATACTCCAGAACTTATAGCCCCTACTATGATCCCAATATTCAAGCCAATGCCCAGCAGCACAAGGAATACAATACCACAACCGCTAGCGAATGAACTGATAAGAAAAGACAACTACGTACCGAAAGAATTGAATCAGCAGCTGTCGGAAAACTTGGACGATGTTGAATTGAACATCAATATTTTCAATCCGATGCAAAATAAGGCTGTATTGAATCCACTGCAAGCGACAGAAGATAAACTAAAAGAAAATCTTCCAAAAGACCCGCATCTGAAAGTATTTCACCCACAAAACGCTATGAATCAATTTAGCCTACAAAATTCACTTGCAGGTAATGAAAAAGAACACAATTTTAATCCAGCCAGCCACAATCCACTGCAAGATGGACAAATGACGCATATTCTACATGAAAATAAGGCACCAGAGAACATAGTAATACAACCAATCCATCCAAATGATATACTGCTCAATTATGTAGATCCATACACAAATAATCGCCCAGATGATACAAACCCGTACAATAAATTGACAAATATTGATAATCCTATCCATAACATTGCTGACAATAATCAAGCAGCTCACAAAACAGAATTAGCTCAAGGAAATACAGCTAATAATGGAGTTAACCAAATAAACTTCGAAAATACCCATCCGGGTATGCCTCATCCAGCTCAATTAATTGGAAAACATTATGAATTGAGCATATCCCCTCCACTGCAAAGGAGCCCTACACAAGGACGCAATATTGAATTGAATCCAGAGTTTGTTCTGGAAAAATTGAATCTAGACTTTTTAAACGTTCAATACTCTCCAAATCAACATGAAATTTTGGCCCAGCAAAATGGCTTCGTCAACCAAAATCCCAAAGATTTTCCCAACCCAAGTATGTTTGTAGACAACCACAATAACCACGTCATCAGAAACGATATTGGAATCAACCAGGACATTTCAAATGGTTTTCCAGTTCATAATAACGGTGTTAATAATCATCCACAGCAGTTCGTCAATGATGATTTTGCAGCCAAACAAAATGTCATCACACCAGCTCAATATGCTGTACCTCCACACCAGATTAACCCTGGAGTCATACCAAGCCCTGAACAAAACCAAGGACACGCAAATACCAACCTTAGCCCGAAGAATACAGGTTTCAGTTTACCATGCCTAAAAGCATCTGATGTTCTTGAAGATTTAACTTCCACGGCACCCTGCTGTCAAAATCAAAAGGGCAATGCAAAATTGAACTCTGTCACCGAAAACCCAATGTCCAGTTTGCAATGCGAGAAACCTATCTTGGATGTTAAAGATGAAGATGAATCTGTAGCCATAGTGTTCAAGCCCAAAAATATTTCGTTGCTCAAATTTTACGGTGATTTGCTGAAGAAAATCACTCTTACTGTATTAGTTCCGTATCACATATCTAAATTTTCCCCTGAGAACGTAACAAATAACTGAGAAAGATACCTACAAGTCACATTGTCTCAAGCATAAAGTTAAATATTAGGTGATATACTTCCTACCTTTCCGAAGGAATATTAACTTTATGGTCTTAAGAGCCATTTCACAAAAAAGTTCCGCGCGAATTTAGGTAAAAGCTGTCAACGCAACGTCAAAAGAGTAAAAAGAACGCTGAAATGGACAAAAAAATCTTGAGCCGTGACCGTATTAAGACTTGATTTAAGTTATTAATTTTAAGGTAGAATGAGGTATTCAAACTTGATTAATTAATTTAAATTTTTAATAGAGTTTATTAAGTCTTTTATATTTCGATTCATAATGAAACACGAATAGGTATAATATGTAAAATATATATTAAGTACAAAATAAAGACAGTCACATAGTGAAAAATAAATCTGCCCCCTTACAGCTCCATCATCGGACCCTGGATACGAATAATGAAACACGAATAGGTATAATATGTAAAATATATTAAGTACAAAATAAAGACAGTCACATAGTGAAAAAAAAAATCTGCCCCCTTACAGCTCCATCATCGGACCCTGGATACGAAATATTCGTCAAGGCGAATCACACAAGCCCAAACTCCATATGGTTCTATTGTTTTGTTACGGAGGTGGCCATTGCATCTCCTCCAGATCCATTATCAGACAGAGCTAAGAAATAAATAAATAAATATTATTATAAGTAAACAAATAACTAAAATAATTCATCTTACTATCTTACTTTTTACTAGTCTTACTAATATTATAAATACGAAAGTTTGTGTGGATGTCTGGATGTTTGTTACACTTTCACGCAAAAACCACTGAACAGATTTTGATGAAACTTTACAGTACAGTACAGCAGTACTAGGCAGTCTGTGTTCAACTATCACTCGGGTCGGACGTTCCTATCGCAAGACCTTTGGTTCACTCAGTTCCGATACGACTCTAGTGCTGTGTGTAATTATTTTCGTTAATACACTGAGTTTATTAATTTCTACGAGTGGATTTCATTTTGCCTGAGACCTACGCCATGAACCCTGAACCAGAAGACCCTGTCGCCAGCGACAGCGACGCTCATCCATCCCTGGCGTCGACCAGAATAACAATGTATAGGCTATAATTTATGACGATCTGTGACAAACTAAATTTCAAGCCGGTGAAGCCGCGGGCAATACTACATATTTCATACTAGCTTTTTGCCCGCGACTTCTTCTGCGATGAAGTGGAAAATGGTTCTACATTATAGAATTAAAATATTCTAAGAAAATTAATTTTGTTAAATGATTATATTTTTTGATATAAAATCTACACATCATTATGTTTAAATATTTGAATACTTACAAAATTATGAGATCTTTCTAAAACAAAATTAAAACACTACACCTGCCGCAGATTTCTTTGTAAACAATGTTTTTTTGTTTTTCCTTCAGGTGCTAAAATCACCAGGCTATTGTGTGCGCATACTCTGGAGTATTCCACATACAACTGGTCGTCGGAGAAGCATAGATTTCCATTAAGTCTACTCCCGCTACCATATGGAACTCCGCTAAAACTCGTGAGGGCGCCAACACTTGCTTTTGTATCGAAAATTAGTATGAGCAGCTGCGCACGCGGTTGCCCGTTGCAGGCTCTATGCAACTACACTATTTTAAACCGTGGTCCCTAAGCATGAGATGGGAAACTGCACTCTCTTGAATTCTCTTGAATTTGATGGTGTTAGGGGAATCCTAGGAATGAATACAGACTTTCCAATGGAATCTCCTCATCAATATTGCGAAATTGCGAGTTGCAATTCAATGTTACGTTTTCACTTGTTATTTTATTGTAATCTGACCTTGATTTTTCAAACACGTGTCAAAATAAAAAAAAATATTTTAAATCAAAAGTACTAAGGAATATTTCATTGATATCAACTTAGAAACAAGCACAGATCACAGAAACTAAAGGGAAATGTGACAAGGGACAAATTGGAACATATTGCTTGTGAAAGCAATGATGACAGTAGCGACGTCATTATGTAAACAGTTTATATTGCTTGCATAGTACTAAAGATTATTCGAACGTTGAATACTGATACCGCAATGGATAATGAGCACATAATTTGATTTCTTTGTGTGTGTGAATTTCTAATACGACACTGAGTTTCGAACTCAGCGCATTACTTAGCATCTCTCTATATTTCTATGGAACCAAGTTATCTCCAAAATAACATTCCACACCTTTTTAACCTAGTCAGGTAATAATTTTAATAAAATACGAAGCACGTCATCTATCAATAGGATATATGTATATTTTAGAAGTTAATAAATTATGTATAAAATATAAACACTTTAGAAGTTTAGTTAAATCGTAGAATTTCTGAAAAACAAGTATTAAAATCGTACTGAAAAAAAAAGTATTAACATGTTATCTAATTTATTTATTAAACGTCGAAATTTATCAAAGATTTTGGACTAAAGTTTTTGAAAATATTTTACAGCCTACATAGAAAAAAATTAGGATTCTAAATCGTGAAAGAAATTTTTTTCGGAGCCTATTGCCTCCAAACAAACAAACAAGCAATTAAATCTTTCCTCTTTTATTAGTATAGATTTAACAACAAAACAAAACGCTTCTTTTTCTTCTTCACGAAACAAAACTCAAAGCGGATAAATAAATAAACAAATCTTTGGACAATTTCACAGCGCCATCTAGTCCAAAAGTAGGCAACCAATATGCTTGTGTTAAGGGTGCTATCATAATGGATATACTTTTTTTATAATTTATTTATTAAATTAAATACATGGTACCTACATATTATACATAGTTACACCCAGATCCGTCAAAGAAATTAAAATTCATCATTTCAATTTCTGCTCGGCCGGCCGACTCGAAACAGCCTCTCGGCATAGTATCAAATGTATTTGGTCGCCGTACAAATCACCGCTTTACGACACGAACGCACGTAAACGTCACGGCGGGAAAAATGACACAGGTCCTGCCTTGACGGGCGCTCGCGCCATACTAATCGATGTCGGCTTGCGCATTGTAATTTATACTGATATTCACACCAATATTTTGACAAAGTGGTTACTAATATTTAAACAATAACTGTAGAAATTAATTCTACAATGAATATTCTTTATTTTGGGATACTTTTATTGCAGTTTATGCTGTGTTTTTAAACCAAAAACCACGATCAAAATGTGACGTTAATCTTCAAATTTGCCAAATTATTTTTAGATTTTACTCAATAATGGTAATGAAATTCAAGAATCTATTTCATTAATGGACTACAAGAATATATGTCCGATGATTACTATATATTTTTAAGCTTATTATATGAGCATAAATAATAGATACAGGACTTTGAAAATGAGTCTGCGGCAATTTTTTCGTAAAATGGTTGTGGGAGATGGGGCACTGTGAATTAAGCAAAAGAGTTTTAGTAAATCCGTTTCATTAATGATCAACAACAAGGATTGACCTATCTTTTGCAGTTATTAAATAATCTCTGGGTGTTGCTTAAGATAGTAATTCATGCTTCCAAAATCTTAGAAATTCGCACGAAAATGTAAAATGGCTCTTAAGTGAGTGTCGTATAGGTAGGTATTTTGATAAAAAAGAAAAAAGAAATGTTAGAATTAAGAACCTTATTTATTAATAAATAATTTATGTTTTTTATGAAATTATCAATTTTGTTTTTTTTTTCATTCTTTACCTTAAGTACACCTTACACTTTGAGAATACACTTACTTCCTAGCTAAATATTATAAATGCGAAAGTTTGGATGTCTAGATGTCTGGATGGATGTTTGTTACTCTTTCATGCAAAAAGTACTGAACGGATTTTGATGAAACTTTACAGTATTATTCTTTATAACCCAGATTATCACATAGGCATAATTCATGACGATCTGTGACAAACTAAATTTCACGCGGGAGAAGCCGCGGGTAAAATCTAATATTCCTATAAATAATAAAAGCACTCTTAGCTTTCCAGAATTTTCGGGAAACTTCCTTTCCTTCATTCTTGAGATTTCCGGATTTTCTGAAAATAGCTGTAGTTACCTATTAAATTTGGGAAGTGCTTTCCGACAGAATATTATTATGCTACGTATTTTTATAAGAGCTTAAAGGAATTGGTAAGAAAGGTATTAGTATAGTTAAAGTTATTAAATTACTTAGCTATTTTAAAGCTCATTGGAAATCATTGAGGAGGCCTATGTTCAGCAGTGGACGTCCTGTTGATGATGAATAGCAAAAACAATGGAGTCTAAAAATACATATTATAAGGATTCCATGCCCTTCTTTCGTCGTAGCGACGGAAAACAATCGAATGACGATGCGGGGTAAACAATGTGATATCACCAAGATGGCTGCCGCGCACGCGCGATCGCATTTTAATGCTGTGCCACACGGGGTGAAAATTTAAAGCTCTTAAAGGGATGAAACTTTTCATTTTCAAAGTAATTTAGGTAGGTTTTGTATTATATCCATATTTAGAATTATTGTTATTTATTTTATTATATTTAATGAATAAAATTTAACATAAGGCGAACTTAATGCATAATTTTTGTACGTTAAGAACTGAAAATGGGACCTAAAAGTGCCCTGAAAAAGACGTCATAGTACCAAAATAGAGCTAAGCCACATATTTTGACTAATATAGCAGAGTTTATAAAGTTTGGGTCATGTAGAGTTAGAAGCTTGGCTCTACATGAGATCTGCTGTTATTTTTTGTTGTGGCCATGTTATTATGGTGTTTTTGGCAACAGGTATAACATTTTTCATAACTGAAAGATTTTGTACATACACAAGAGGTTCTATGTGTCAATCAGGGACTGGATAATCCCACTGGGCCCGCTATTGTTTCTCGTGCCAGCCTACAATGCCAAAGGTCGTGTGGGTTCGATCTGATCCCTTCGCATCACAGATGAGACAGCTTCGCATACAAACATTTCTTGAACATTGTCGGTTAATAATTATGTTTGTTTTTGCAAAAAAAACGTAGTTGAGTAAGTTTTTAACACACTTAGGCTGAGTTGCACCATCTTAACGTTGACAAACGTCAAAAAACTGTTAAACTCCATGTAAAAATCACCAGTTATCGTTAAAATTACGGTCAAAGTTTGGTGGTGCAACTCAGCCTTAGAGACTTTGTACCAAAAATTAAATTTAACGTCGTTCTACAGTTTCAATATTAAAAAAACAACCCTCCAAAAACCACCCCGTGTGACCCCCTCGGCCACCCTAAACGGAGGGGTGAGGCGGTATGGTGACTTACCTCCACTCGTACCGAACGAACCGCTGCGTATAGTCAAGATTCTACCTCCAATCCTGAATGTCGTATCCCAAGCTAGAAAATTCTGTAAAACTAACTAGTGGCTCCCCAATTGATGTGCAAAGAAGTGAAAAAACTAAAAACCATCTAAGTGTTTTTTGTTGAAGTGCGAACCAAAGTGGAGTGATGACGTTATATGCCCTACCGGCATCAAATTACATGATAGAAGCGAGGTTTAAAAGAATTGAGTCGAGTGTGATGCCTTCTTTAATATTTCGCAATCGGTAAGTCAATCGATATTATTTACGCAACAACAAAAGCTGGATCAATACTCACTTGCGACTAACTTCACGCTGTTTTGGTATATATGTTTAGGTTCAAGTAAGTAGTGAAACAGTAATAGCACTTACAAGGCTTTACGACTTGGTTTCGGGTAGTAAAGACAGTATTTATAATGTTTTAAACAGTATTTTAAAGCATTTTGATTGAGAAAAGTTTAGAGCGACCTAAATTGTTCTTTATTGCTACTAAATGAGGCACAAATTCGAATACATACGATTACGAATACTGCAGGGTCCTCATTAATTACTTAATTAGCATCTAGGTATTTACTGTAGACAATTATGTTGATAAACAATGCTAAACTAAAATAAATACAGAAGTACATTCAAGCCTACCAACCTGTAGGCAGTTTTCGGGAACAAAAAAAAATTTTATTTAAATGCAATGATTATGTAGCGAAGAGGTTAAAAGGGGAAATAGAAGGTTCAAAAAAAAAGTTCAAAAAGTTTACTATCGTCATGCCTTTTTAGTGCACTCTCTTGTCAAGAAGTTGAACTAAACAGTATAAAAAAGCAAGGTATATCTTAGTTAATCCACTCACTACTAGATGGCGCTGTAAATAATACAAACATATTTTTTCTGAAGTTTTCATAAATTTCTTATAGCACAAGTGTTAATTAAGAACCATTTAAATTATTTTAAAGCGTAGTACAATTTTGTATTACAATAAAGTTAGTAGCTCTATGTAGTTACAACTTTGTATAGAACAAAACGTTTACAAACGTCATGCTGCGTCATAGTCGATTGCTATGCGGCTAACTTCAAGAGTACGTTCACCACGTGTATTTTGTATGCGATCAGCTGACCTACTTGCTGTAGTCGTTTTCTTTTGTGTAATAGTGATGCGATTAAATAAAAAAAAACATCGATTTGTGTTGGTTTTAAGCGATAAAAAATGTATAAGCTACGTAATAACAATTCGTTGTGTAATTAATAGTATTACTGTACGTGCAATATTGTAGTATGATTTGGTTAGTTACAACCAGAATATTATTTTAAAGTTATCTATCTGGATTACTAATGTTTGGCCAAAAAACGTTTCCCAAATTATCACATCGCAAACAACGTTTCGCAAATTTTCATTTGGCAAATTCTTATTTGGCAAAACAACTTATTGCAAACTTTTAATTCGCAAATGTCGTTTTTGGCATATTATTGTTTAGCAAATTATTGTTTGGCAAAGTATGTTTTGCCAAATGTTTCATTTGGCAAGAATATTTCACGATAAACTATTTACAAAACAATTTGATTGGTGCATATAATGGAATAAAAATTAGCTTGTGGTTATTATTTTGTTTAGTAGGTAGTTCATATAAAATTTGTTCTAAGTTAATTTTCATAATTTCATTCTTTTTATCGAAATTTCCAAATTATTCAATAACAATAGAGGTGATTCTAGCGCTCGGCGGCCGCTACCGCGGCACGCTTCGCTCGCCTTCGCGCGTTAAGGGTCACTGTTCCAACCTAACCTAACCTACTATTTTCTGCAATACCTACTTTCTGCAACCATACTGTTTTCTGCAATCTCTTTGTTTTACATAAAATTCTTGTGAAAACCACGATCATGTGCCTTATGCTTTGATTTGTGGGTAACGGTGGGTATGTGAAGTGTCAATTTGACCAAACAAATTATTTGGGATATAATATTTGGCAAAATAAAACATTTGCTATACAAATATTTGCCAAGTAAAATTTTGCCAAATGATAATTTGACCAAATGAATTAGTTGCGAAAAGTGCATTTGCTAAAAGTTCATTTGGGAAATGAAACTTTGGCGATAAGTTGTTTGCGAAGTAAAATTTGGCGAAAAGTATTTTGGCCAAACGGAAGGATACCTATCTATCGTGATTTTATTAACTCATCACGCTTGTCAGACAAAAATAATAAGATTAATTCAAGTTCAAAATTAAATCAAAACTATTATTTTTATCTTTTAAAATGATTGATTGTTACATTTTCGTTAAACTGCTTGCGATAAAATGCTTTACAGGGTGAAAATGATTGTCAAAAATAAACAAAACTGTAAATACGTTATTATGATAATAATTGTTAATGTTTTAGAGGAAATACTTCATTAGTAACAGATACTACCACAGATATAATACTAACTAATACTAACAAGGATTTTCAAAGATTTTAATAAGTCCGTTGTTATTCTTTCTTGTTGTTATAATCGAATTCAGCTTCACGTAACAACTACAAAACCTTTCATATCGATTTAAACAGTATCGATTATTTTTGTCCTTGGCAGCACTACCAGTTGGTTGACTAATCATTGTACAAGTACATTTTGCACTTTGTGGATTTCTTGCTGCGCATTTCGCTACAAAACCCTACGGTCGTGACCGTGTATTTCCCTCAAAGTTTTTACAAGGCTTAACTACGTTTTATCAAGATGACGAAGTTAATACAACAGTTAAATTTTAGTAGTAGTATTAGTAGCTACTACGACGGATCTGCTATTGAAATTGAACCGAATGCTGCTAAGAAAAAGTACTTGTGAGTATCCTAAACATATTTTGGCTATTGTACGTGTAACGTGTTGATAAAAACATTAATTCTCGATTGTAATTCGTTCAGGTGGCAACTAACAGGTGTCTTTGTTTCCAATTATTTTTTTTACGTCACCATTACCATCGATTTTCGATTGTCACTTGCCTACTTTACAACATGACATTAATAGTTCTCACCGTTTATTTGTTTTTCCAATTAGACTCCTAAATGACTGACTAACGTTGTTAATTTTGTTTTGGAATAAACTTTAAAGTTATTTTTTAACCTAAAAATAATTTAGAACGCCATGTTTTTATTGGCATTGAGAATTTAGTTGCCTACTTACAGGTCTCTTTCTTTCAAGCTGAAAGGGAACTTATTATGTGAATCATATGGTTTAAATTGCAGTAAGGAATACAGTGTTTACAGCTAGGGTACCATGAAATATTTTTCAGTGTACTGTCACTAAAAAATTATACAATTTATTGCAACATGATTATTAAGATTTTCCTTCCTTGAAGCTTTTGTATTGAACTTAATAATATGAGAACCATTTGAATGTTATTTTTGATAATAATTAAATTAAGAAATTACTATAATAACTTTATGGCAAAGAAAAATTTTGAACTGTGGAATTCTTTAAAAAAAATTATCTATTGAAACATCTTAATTTGTTTATTAATTGACTGATCTGTTGATAAACTTTCAACATAACAATATGATACAAAAGTCGGTTCATTATTATTTTGATAATATCTTTAAAAACTTTTGATAACTGAATATTTTCAACCGACTTCAAAAAAAAGGAGGAGGTTCTCAATTCGACCCGTATGTTTTTTTTTTTTTCTATGTTTGTTACGCGATAACTCCGCCAATTATGAACCGATTTGAACAAATCTTTTTTCTACGTATAGGTAATACCTCAAGGGTGGTCCCATTTAAATTTAATAATAGAAAAAACAACCCCCAAGAGTGGAAAATTGGGGATGAACTTTTTTATACGCAATATCTCCGCCGATTATAAATCAATTTGAACGATTATTTTTTTGTTGAATAGGTATTATCAAAAGGGTGGTTTCATGCGAATTTGAAGAAAATATTTCACCCCCAAGGGTGGAAAATTGGGGATGAACTTTTTTATACGCAATATTTTCAATTTTTAGTTTTTTTTTCTGTTCACGCATTTGAAGTCGGTTTTATTTTTTTTAAAAGTTAATTATTACTTTTGATAACTGAATATTTTTACTTTTGATAACTGAATATTTTTAATATTGTTGTGATAAATTAGTTCGTTACACTCTTTTGTCACTCATAAGTTATTAATTATCAAGATTTATTATAATTATGTCTTATAATGAATTTCATTATTAGATAACAAGCTATCAAGTCAAGAGTTCAAAATATTACTTAATCACGGTTAATAGTCACGATAAAGTTTGGGGCCGTTCAAGTATTACGTAAGCAGATTTCTTACCATTTTTTACCCCCCCGCCCCCGTTGTCATCAATAGTAAGCAAAGCACTTACCCCCTCCCCCTATGCTTACGTAAACATTTTTAGTTATAACTAAATGTTTTTATACAGTGTGCGTCACGTTAAAGTGTACATATAAAAATAGATGAAACTAGACCTAATTTTTATCGACAAAAAAGAGGTCAAAAAATTTTTGATATTTTTTTAAATTTTTTATAGATTTTTTTATCTTCCAATTACTTATTGTAAAGAAAACGTAATTACTTTTAAACTAAGCTGTATATTCTGATAAAGTAAAAACAGTAATAATGCTAAATAACAGGCGATACTAAAAAAATACATAAAATACACAAAAAAGGCCAACAAATAATAAAAAATGATACTTTTTGATAAAAAAAACTGCTTTTAGATTCGTGTTTTTTTGGTTATTTAATAAATTTCTCCAAAAAATGCCCCTATAACCGGTGGTTTTTATTACTTTGTATTATTCTCTATCGTATTACCTTCGTAAAACCAAAAATCGTATGTCTCTATCCCTATCACAACGTTTGCAATGATGAAATAAGTAACGATGACGTAATCATCATCTAGACCCCCCTACCCCCCATGTCATCCGAAATAAGCAAAACAGAGACCCCCCACCCCCCCTTGGTGCTTACGTAATACTTGAACGGCCCCTTTCCATCACAGTCATAGGAATTACGTTCTTACGATGTGACGTACAGGAAAATTATTAATTCAATACATCTTCAATAAGACAAAACATGATATAAAATTTCCTTATTCGTTATTCTAAACTTTACCTTATCATTACATCATCATCATCATCTTAGCCATAGGACGTCCACTGCTGAACATAGGCCTCCCCCAATGCTTTCTATGTTACGGGTTACCCAATCATCATGATATTAATCATGATATAAAGTTTTTTTATTCGTGATGCATTTTTTCATGTGCTGGACTAAAATATAATTTGGATTGGTCTATTTAACTTTTTTCTCCACAATTTTTTTAAAGTGAAAGTCAAAACATTTAGGCTGAGTTGCATCACCTTAACTTCAACCATAACCATAACTTTAACCGGTCTTTTTGTATGGAGTTTGAGTGACTGGAGTGCAACCCACATTACATTTTTCACAAAGTACTGAAATTAATGTAACTATTCTGAATACGTATCAAAAATACATCTTTAATAATGAGAACGAGCTAAATTGGTGCTGATTTGTTCGATCGAGTACTTTGACCGGCCTTGTACTATCATTTGCGTGGCATTCAATGGGGAAATATGAATGTCATTTCAACAGCGAAGAACAATGTCATATTCTACATAAAATTTTCATATTTTTACTGCAGAAATAATAAAATAATTAAATTTTTCAAGTTATTTAAAATTTAAGTCTGAGATGCAACGCTAAAATACATTGAATATCTTAAATTAGCAGTTTAATTAGAGAAAAGCATTAACATTAATTCTTTTTTTGTTTGGTTAATATAGTTTTGTTTGTTTTTAACCAACTTTGAGAAATGCTAAGAACATTCCTGAATACAATTGTAATAATAATGTACGCTAATCAATTGTAATAATTATGTAGATGAGAGAAGCATGTTTTATTACACCTATTAAGATAGTTATGTTTATTTTCATCCATTTCTCGAATACAATAACTATCCAAAGACTTACGTATAATAAAATACAATGTAGGTATCACTTGAATAACTTGACACTCTAAAACTTTCTTTAGATAGTCATAATAAGTGCCATTTTGCATCAAAATGCATAGCCCATTGTGCTGTCGACCGTACCACCTACATTCTTATCATCCCTGATAACATTCGTCTCGGTAAAAACCAACGATACCATTTCGCAGTAAATGCTCTAAGACAAAAGGCAATAAACTTGAGTACTTTGTGATTAAACATAGGAAAGATTCTGGAAGCTGGATTAAGTATTATTATGTATTATTAGGTATTCCTTTAAAATTATTTTTCTTGAGTTTTCATACTGGTTAATTTTATAATATTGTGGAGTACGCACCCGAGTACATTAAATTAATTATGCCCACGAACTGAAACCAAAAAAATACATTTTTGAAATCGGTTCATAATTCACGGAGTTCTGCTGTAAAATACCTACCTACATAAAAAACACTCGAATTGAGAACATCCTCCTTTTTTTAAGTCGGTTAAAAAGTCACTAATGCTCGGTAAATAATAAAGTTAAAATAATATAATACACCAAAACAAAAAAAAACTAGTCACTTTAAGAAGAAATAACACTGGCTGAAAACGAAACTGCCACACCCAACGACTGGAGATTTTAAAAATAAAATGTAAACAACTTTCGCGCCAATTTCAGCACGTGATTGCGTCGTTTTTGTTTGATTTTTTTTTGCAATAGTGGACGTGTAAAATAACAGTTCTTTGATATATTTTTTCTTCTTATATTATTAGGGCTCTCGCGGATTGCGTTTAGCCAAAATCATAAGTAGGTAGGTACAAGCTTTTTTATCTGTTTTTAAAAAGTATTTCATAACTAGCGTATTTCCGTTATTTTGTTTTATGTAGTTACTTCGCTCTTTGAAGCGATTTCGAGATTATAACTGTCACTTTTCACCACTTGTTTAGGGGGCTGTGGGATATGAAAACGTTAAAAAAAAGAGGCATCAAGAACCAAAAACAGAACCGTTGCTAACGGTTTTAAAAAAAGTATCCAACTACGCAAAAGTTTTGAAGATAGCCATACCACAAAATAGAGAGGAGCAGAAGGAAATCTACATACAAAGTGCGCTCCGGCAACGCACAAATAGACAACGCTCACGGACACGATATCGGCAATAATCGCAAACCAGTATAAACCAGGGCCCCGATTGCGCTGAAAATTTTCAACTGGAATTCGAACGAACTTCAGCTGTTTTGACCAATCCGTCGCGGTGTCGTTTTGACAGCTAGTTCAAACGAAGTTGTAACGTAAACGGAGTGCAACTGCGCCTTACGTAAAAGCTGACAGAAAGCTACTTTTTTCAAATGAAACTCAAACGCTTTACGAACATTTGCTGTGTTATAGTAATTTTAGTTTCAATAAATAAGGTGTTCGGACATTTCATGGAATGTGCATAAATCCGTTGTTTGTGCATTGCGCGTGATCTTTACTTTCGGTAAAGTAACCAAATTGCACGTCATTCAGCTGGAATGAAATTGAAGCGTAACTGGAGTGTGCACTACAGTTGACACGCGAATGAATTAGAGACGTTACAAATTAGCGCAATCGGGACCTGTTACTACCTATTTTGTGGCTATACATACAGTATACAGTCACGTATAATTCATTACTTTCGTTTTGGCAGCGCTTCGTTTCGGATATAGCGTGCCTATTTTGGTGCAATCGGGGATAATAACAAAATATTTCATTATGGCAGCGTTTCAAGACTCTGACGCAGGCGGTGTTACTACTTGTTATTGCAATAATGTATAATTTTGGTAACAATTGCCCTGAGGTATCTTTGAAAAAATTAAAATTAAAATTTTATTCAGTGTCATAAAATAACATCAAGAAGATAAAACAAAACTACGGTATCCACTCAGCATCATGCCGAGGTGTCGAAAGGGACACCACGACGCTGGTCTTCCGTGGATTGGGTGAAAGTGATTTTACCCAAATAAAAAAAATCGTTATGATTATCATTTTCACCAAGGCATTTACTATTTTGTGGGACTAAAGTTTGGCTGTTTTTTTTATCCACAACGTGGAAAAACATACCTTCTGGCGCAGCCTGGTAAAAAGGCATGCGGGTTCGTTTGTTTTTATATCAAAAACTATTAATTTCTAACTCATAAATACGGAAAAAGACCGATTATATAGGGCAACACAGCCATTTTCTTTTTTCAATGTCATAAATTAGAAAGCAATGTTTACATGATATTTGGCAAGTATTTCGTTCCTAGAAAACGTTTGTGTGCCAGTCATAGCACCAATCATGTGCAGTAGCTGTTCATCATCATTTCTGCCACAGGATATCCACTGCTGAACATAGGCCACCCCCAATGACTTCCACATCGCACGGTTGGTAGCGCCATGCATCCAGCGCCTTCCAATAGCTCGCTTAAATAATAATATGAATATAATCATAACCTTAATTTTGAGGAAAAGTTTTTTCCTGTTTCAACAACTATTTAGTACACTTGTGTGTTCGTAGATGGTGTGAGCGTCGCTACCACGTGACTTAGCGAAAGCGTATGTCAGTTTCATGTATTGTAATATCGACTGGACGTTATCTTCTACGCCATAACATAGAAATTGTTTTATATTAACGTCAAGTTATAGCTCAATATTTATGTTGCTTTGCTTGTATACCTTTCTTGCAAATAAAAAGTTTTCTATTCTATTCTTTGTATTTTTTCTTCTTAGCACTCATATTTTTTTTGTCTTTAAAATATAATTATTTATAATTCTCACTTCTACCTATGATGGTTATTTCTACTACTAGGTTTTGAGGCAAACCGTGATACCTATTTATTATTTTAACCTTCTTAATTTTAATAAACATAAATACTACAACTCCAGAAAAAAAGATAACTTGAGTGAGCAAACAAAAATACACGATAAAAAGGTGCTTCAATATCTTTTAATCAGTTATCAAATCACACATGACAATATTATCAGAAAAATAAACATTCACAGATAAGTAACGCCAGTGTAAACTAAATTTTACAATAGTAACGTTGTGTAGAAGATTATAATAACCATAAAATACACTGTAAAGTGACATTGAATGACACGAAATCCTTATCTTAAAAATGACTAGTCCTAAAACTTGATACCTAAAACATAAGTCAATAACGCCTGTATTTACAGACATTACTATGAGATCTCACAGTGCGGGTCGACGCACTGGGTGACACACTGACACACGAACCAATCACAGGGCTCTATTCAACATCAACGTTATGTTAGATTTACTGCCTTACTTAAGCAAGCATCGTTTGTGAATACGGGTGTATAATAAATACTTTTGAAGATACAGCGCCATCTAGTCCTAACCCTTTCAGCACGAGAGAAAAATTTGACGATTTCTAAAAAATCGAGTCAGTTTCTGGGGTCTTTAGGATCTTAGTAAATAGAGAAAAATAGCGAAAAAAATTAGGGGGTGACTTTAACCCCCCTAAACCCCCCCGCACGATCGTATCAATCCGTCATGAACCTATGAATAGCTATTTCATTACAATTACAATTTAAACTAATTAAAAAAAGACATTTTAGATATAAGGAGCTTTATTATTCTTCATAAAGACATGATATCGTAATTAGATACTAATTTCTGCAAAAAAATTCAAAAATAGCTCATGGCCCTAACCTAGAACTCTGTCAAAACCTGAATTTTGGGGGTAGTAGCATCTTAAAATTGAACATGAGCTTTCGTTTTTAGTAATAACTTATTTTTTTTAATCCCAGATGTCGAGGCTATTATTTAATAACACATGGGGTTCGATATTTTCATAAAAGGGATCATTTTGGTTCATCTATTGGTACTAGAATCCTGGTATCCTCTCGATATTTTCACTGGTGGCTGTATTTTCTACAGCGGATTTGTACTATTTGGTGGTTATGTGTCTCGGAGACATTCTTGAGTTTATTCTAGAGTAAATCTGATGTTCAGGCCTTTTAAAGATTCGAAAGGTTTCCATTACTTACATTACCAAAAATTCAAACATCGTCCCGACATGCACGCTCGTGCTGTAGAACTTTAGGAGTACCTGGTACTCGGCTTCATCTAACTTTTTATAAAATTAAAGCGAATTATATTTTTTAAGGATATAATTTAAATTAATACGCACAAAATTCATTGAAATCCACAAAAGAAGTAATTTAAATAAATTAATACTTTTAACGCCTCCCGTAGTCAGGTACACGTCCATCTTTGTCACTCGACACAGCACCGACTGAACGCCATTGAAAGTTTTTGTATGAAAAATAGCAAATATATCGAACCGTACGATCGATCGGAAGCGTCTTGGCGCGGTAAAATTGATTTACCAATTCACTAGATTTTTTCAAAGTCGAACGCACTTTCGTATTATTCTGTGCTGAAAGGGTTAAAATATCCATAAAACAGCACTTTTAGGGCTCAAAGGGTAAAAACGGGTCCCTATTACCAAAATTGCTGTCTGTCTGTCACCAGGCTGTATCTCATGAACCGTGGTAGCTAGACAGTTGAAATTTTCACAGATGATACATTTCTGTTGCCGCTATGACAACAAATACTGCAAGCAGAATAAAATAAATATTTAAGGGGGGTTCCTCATACAAGAACAACGTACGGAACTGTCTACTGTATCCCCCTTATTAATAAAAAGTTAAACCCTAGTTGAACAATGTTTTAAAGTGACATTTCCATACTAAACGTCATTTTAAAACAGGGTTCAGCTATGGTGTAACTTTTATTAATGAGGAGGTTTAAGGTTCGCTATACCGGCACTTCCCCTATGCTCAGAAAGGACATAAATATCCTTGGAATAAATATCCTTGGACATTTCACACTACGCTTCTAGTCCCAAACTAAGCAAAGCTTGTACTATGGGTACTAGATAACGGATATAAACATACTTAAATACTTTTTTTTTTGTAAATACATACATATTATACATAGTAACACCCAGACCCGTCACAGAAATTAAAATTCATAATTTCAATTTCTGCCCGGCCGGGAATCGAACCCGGGACCTCTCGGCATAGTAGTCCGTTTCCGAACCACTACACCAAACGGCCGACCTCCGCCATCCGTGGTTGTTTTACGCCCGATTCCCATATTCAATCCTTGTCCAAATCCGGATTACAACTGTCAAATTGAATTCAGTTTTAGATTATATTTCCAAAATGTTCGATGCATTTACACTTTAATATTGTTTAAATAGTCTTATAAACAATATAAAAATGTAAAAACATCAAAAACCGCAGTTATTTTGGCCAAAAACATATTAAAATTTGACAGTTGACAATCCAAATCCGTATAATTTAGATTAGGATTGAATATAGAAATCCAGCATTAGTGGGTAGGCCTTCCCCTTCTGGCAGGAAGAGGCCCACATAATCCGTCGCCTGACCATAGCGGCGGGTATGCAATGAGGATCAGTACTGTTGTAGAAAATTCAATAAAACTAGTATCTACGTTAATCTTTAAGACATTAAGAAAGATATATCTTTTTGAATTATCCAAATCGGACCATTACTTACGAAGATATTAAGTAATAAACATAGGCCGTTTTTGCCGCTAAAAGACAACGTACGCAGGGCCGCGTGACGTCACTATATCCGAATCGAGCGCAGCCGGCGTACTATTGGGATGGAAAATATTTTTTTCCAGCTAAACTATCAGTTTTAGAAAAAAACTTTTAATAACATTTATTCATCAAAATAAAGTAACCTATCGACCAGTAATTTTTAAAAATAAAAATTGTGAAAAATAGGTATCGCTATGTCCAAAAACCACATTTTTATAGGATTCGATGGAATGCGGAGACGCGGTTGGGGTGAGTGTAACTTTATGATTGTTTGTATTGAACATAATAATACATAATATGAGTACTAATACCCAGTTTCTGGCCTAGAGGGGGGAGGGGGGGGGGGGGATGTCATACCCAGCTTATAGCCTGGGGGGAGGGGCAAGCCTTACCCAGCTTATGGCCTTGGTAAGAGGGGGGGCGAGGCAAGTCATACCCAGTTTCTGGCCTGGGGGGGGGGGTTAGTCATACCCAGCTTCTGGCCGAGGGGGAGTCATACCTAGCTTATGCTTATGGACTGGGGGGAGGGGCTAGCCTTACCCAGCTTCTGGCCTGGGGGGAGGGGGGGGGGGGGGCAAGTCATAACCAGTTTCTGGTTCTGGCCTAGGGGGGGGGGGGTAAGTCATACCCAGCTTATGCTTATGGCCTGGGGGAGGGGCAAGCCTTACCCAGTTTCTGGCCTGGGGGGAGGGGGGGGGGGGTCAAGTCATAACCAGTTTCTGGTTCTGGCCTAGGGGGGGGGGGGTAAGTCATACCCAGCTTATGCTTATGGCCTGGGGGGAGGGGCAAGCCTTACCCAGCTTCTGGCCTGGGGGGGGGGGGGTAAATCATACCCGACTTCTGGCCGAGGGGGAAGTCATGCCCAGCTTATGACCTGGGGAGAGGAGGGACGGGGGTATAGCTTCTAGGCTAAGATTAAATAAATTTCCAGGAGGGAGCAGCTGGCCCGCCCATGGGAACGGCGAATAGATAGGTAGGTACGTAGGTTTAACTCAGAAAAATTAAATAACAGGTAGGTATTGCGTGTACATCGAAATGATCTTCATAGCAGTGTCTTGTAGCCTAGGCAGACTGAGTATATCTGCCTCAGCTATACTTATTGTTAGAAGGTAAAATTAATATTTATACATTTTTATATTTTACTTGGACGAAGATATGACTCTAACAACACTTATGAACACTTTATTTGAATAAATCGCCAAATATACCACCGCGGAGACCCTAATCGCGTCTCCGCGTTCCATTGAATCGTATGAGCGTATGGATTTTTTGCGATATTTTTCACAATTTCTATTTTAAAAAATTACCTATCGATAGCTTACTTTATTCTGATGAATAAATGTCATAACAAGTTTTTCTCTAAAACTGATAGTTTGGCTAGAAAAAAATATTTTCTATCCACGCAGTAGACGTGCGCGCCGCGCTACTGTTATCCGGCGGCGGCGCGCCGACCTGTCGGGGTCGGCGTGGTGGCGCCGCGCCGGCGTGGGTATTTTTTTTAATAAAAAAAAAACTAGCAGTAGTGAGTTACTAAATTAAAGAAAAATAATTGCGTATGACCGAATGAAAATTTTTATTAGGCACGTACTAACTACTGTGTGTGTTCTTTACATGACTCGTAAAAAATTATTATGAATAAAAATAATTTTATTCACGCGTCCTGGGTTCAGTCGTGATCTTTTTGCAGTAACAGTAAGTCCTGCAATGGAAAACACTCGTTCGCTAGGTGTGCAGGCTGGTGGCTGGAATTGCTAGCATAGAAAACACTGACAAAATTCGGCGCAACACCCCGCTAATCCATGCAAAATTTTGTCAGTGTGTTGGTGCGCACCGCATACGTATTGGCGCGCTCACATACAAACCGCGCTCGGTGCGTTTCTATGAAGATGACCTACTCATTTGTATTTACTCTGCTGATATCGAGAAGTTTTTCACTTTTGTTTTACTAAATGTAGCTAAAGTTGAAGCCATCGTAAATGTGCACTATAACCTCCGTTAAAGCAATTCAAGGATAAAATGGCGCGGGCGACTGGCGACCGAATGACAACACGGTGAGAAAAAAGATCGCGTCTTTACCCTCCCCGCACCTCGCTCTTCCCCGCCAGCCACACGTTCGTGAACGCTCGGTCCAGCTCGGCTGAATTCGATTAATTTATCGCGCTTCGGCCATCTTCGGCGCGCCGAGAGAAAGTCTCGGCGGCGGCGGCGTGTTCCGAAGTCGGCGCGGCGCGGCGGCGCCGGCGCGGCGCGCACGTCTACCACGCAGTACGCCGGCAGCGTTCGGATCGGATATAATGACGTCATCGGTCCCGCGCCGGGCGGTCAGTGAACTTTTTTAGTAATTTGGCCATAACTTCGTCAATTTTTGTCGTAGAACAAAAATTTTTGGACTGTATATTAAGGATTTCTTAGACCTATAAATCTGCATTCACAGCTAAAAATCGAAATGATCCTCATCATATGCATTTTTTCCACGTAAAAAAGGTACATACGTAAAGCCGTAGGCTACAGGTAGTCCCACCCTACGATATCATTCCAACTATCCAACATTGTACCCCGCACCAAACATTATCATTACTCCAACCATTTATTTTTGGATTTGGCAAGCAAGTTTCATTTTAATTCGGTCCAGACTTGTTTATCCGAATTCCGCCAGTAGCCTCTAGCTTCCCTCTCGAATTGGACGCCTCAAAAAACCGTAAACAAACCAAAAAAGTCTCAAAAAACATACTATGCTGTATATGTACAGCATATTCTTCAAGAAAAAGTGGTCTGAAAGCTCAAAAAAAACTTAGCAATAGCTTCTACTTTTTAAAAGTGATACATTCCAGTTTATTGTGATATAAAAAGTTGTTATTTATTTTTGATAGCCGTTAGTGTTTTGTTTATTTTTTGTTTTTATTTTTTGACAAAATACTCTCCAAGGGAAATGGTTGTGAAACTGAACTGGTAAGTATTTTAAAAAAAAATAGGGATTTTATTTTTAACTAGCTTTCCTTTCGTGGAATTTTGTCTGTCACAGAAAAACTTTATCGCGCGCGTCCCTGTTTCGAAAACCGGGATAAAAACTATCCTATGTTCTTTCCCGGGACTCAAACTATCTCTATGCCAAATTTCATCAAAATCGGTTGCGAGGTTTAAGCGGGAAAGCGTAACAGACAGACAGACAGACAGACAGACAGACAGAGTTACTTTCGCATTTATAATATTAGTTGGGATAAAACCGGGCAAGTGCGAGTCGGTTGTTTCCACTAAGGTTCCGCTAGAGCAATATAATAATCTCTATTAGTATTAGGGTGCCTTAATATCATTTTGTGGTACAAAACAGTAAAAAAAATGTCGCACATTATAACAACTTTATCTTATTCAGTACAAATATGTAGATAAATAAGAAACACGGTACATATTAGCAAGGCTTTCAATTATTTACAAACAAACAATTAAAT
The DNA here is from genome assembly GCF_963855985.1 of Ostrinia nubilalis. Taxonomy (NCBI): domain Eukaryota; kingdom Metazoa; phylum Arthropoda; class Insecta; order Lepidoptera; family Crambidae; genus Ostrinia; species Ostrinia nubilalis. Next base: position 6,520,332 of record NC_087114.1, on the reverse strand, counting down.
CTTTCCTCATATAATATTATTATAGAAAAAGTCTGCAACAATTTTAAACTCGTTTAATGTTTTGACAACTCAATGCATAATAGCATAGCAATATGTATAAACATAATCACCCACGTTTGAATGTTATTATTATAACGTACGTTTTGTTTTGTCGTAGCGACTAGCGATAACGATAGCGACTTCTTGAATTGACATTATGACATAAGACTTCGCTACGTCACGAAATCAATACGCACGCGCCATCTAGTTATGAGTTTATGTACTTTTAAGCAAACGAAATGGCTGTCGGGTAGACAACGTGACTTTCGTTATCGAATCGATAATGTTTAGCTTGTGCCGTCGTGTGTATATTTTAATAGCCTTTACTTCTATGATATTTGACAACATGTCAAAAGTCGACGACTCGTGTCGCCGGATTAGGAGTGTAGCGCAAGTTTTCAGGTTTGGTTTCCAGTTGGGTCAATAGCAAGCTTTAATTTTAAATTCCTACTTAATTCCAAGATGGAAATTCCTGGCAAATTATATCGCAGTTATGTAGCTTCCTTCTTAGATCTTTCTGAGAACCTATAGTCCTATAGAGGTGATAGTGCGTTGACTTGTCTATCAAATTGTGTCGGCGGCTGGACTCAAAGAATTATACACCCTATTCCTACTCAATTAGCTTCTTATTTGCCTGATCATTATTGACAGCATTATCTTATGACAAGAATGCGAGGTACAGTCGACATCATTATCTGAGTCTTGAGTTACAAAATGGCACCTATTTCAAATACAGTCAGCATCAAATAATTCGTGACACCCAAAGTAGACAAAAAGTTCACAACACGATTTTCGCCCGTATTCACAAACATTACTATGAGGTCTCACAGTGCGCGTGGACGCACAGGTTGATACACGAGCCAATTACAGTACCTCTAGTACGAAAAACTTTCGAGTTCGTTTCGTTTGCGTATTCAAAGTGCCATCGAAAAATTTTGTATGAAAAATTAAACAGCGCCCCCTATAGGTCATAAAAAGAAAAAAACACCTAACTTTCGATTTTCTTTCGTATCGAGTTCAAATACTAGGCGTGACGAAAGATGGATTTTGTATGAAATAACGTAGTACGAACCTAATTTTGACAATCAACGGTCGTTTCGTTGTCGTTGAAATCATCGAATGTTGTGTCACTGTCAATTTTGTTGTGAGAAGATTACGTTGATATAAATTTTACGTGTTTTTGAGGCTTAAATGTGGAGATTATGTGGTCGGCGAATTTATTTCCTTGTTTGGCATCATTTAGATTGTTTAGATGCTTTAAGTTAAGAGATTAGGAAGCATCCCAACAGTGAGTAAAAAAATATATTTTGTGGACATTTTTCCTAATGTTTGTTTATTTCATATCTAATAGGGCAACATAATAAGGAAAAACTTAAATCCTGATGTTGTGGTTGTTGCAGCGATACCGCCTCAAAGTCAATAAACCTGCATTTTAGTAGATTTTTTTTTTTATGCATAACAAGGCAGGTATTTGACCACAATCGCACATGATGTTAAGAGGGATGCAGTCTAGGATGGTACATATCTGCCCTGTAAGATACCTACTTATGTGACAAATTGCCGGAAAGATAGTCTTATGGCAACAAAAAGAGTGTCCTTGGAACACAAGGCAAGTACATAATTTATTCATACATTCTGTCTACTCTACATACCACATGATTTCTTTGTCATTTGATAGATAATAATTATTACAGGTTATATTATGTGCTATGCATTAAGATGCATCCAGTTCATACCAAGGCACTGATGGTATGAAGAAGCATTTGGAATTACTTAACCAATGCTCTCAATACCCCCAACATACTCGGAGAAGTAGGTAGGTACTCATGCCTACATAAGATTTATCCATGAACTATTTTATACAAATGTCATATGCATTCAGTTCTTAAGATCATACAGAACAAAACACAACAGGGTGATTCCATACCTTTGCTCGTAAGTGTTTTAGCCAGAAAGTTTTAGATCTTAATAAACTTATTTACCTAAACTAATAACTATAAAATTAATGTTATAGTATTCTACTCATCAACATTTATTAATCATTACAGGTACCTACCCTACCCAAACCTTACAAAGATCCAGCTCCGGCACAGAATAAGTAATAGGACTAAGGTTCCTAGGCACACTTAAGAAATACCATCAACACTTGCGGGCAAATAGACATTAATGGGATTAAAACAAAATATATGTGTGACAATTTATTTAATAAATACTTATAAAACATTAAACAATATTTTGAATTTCAATTAAAACATAGGTACCTAACAGTTTTAATTTTCTATTAATAGGAATGATACATGATTGGTAATCAATCAAAATTGTTATTCAAATTGCTGAGAGTTTCAATGGCTGGCTGCTCATGGTTTCATATATTATCATCTGGCTACTCGGGTTTCCTCTGTAAAAGAAAAAGTAATGTTAACTAAATACTAATTTAACTTGCCATCCTAACAATCAATATGAAAGGGCATAACATTTCAGTTTGTCTAGAGAATGCATAGGTAAGTACCTACTTAAATAATAAAGATTCAATTATTGCAATCAACATACCTTTGACTATTCTTTTCCTGTCTTGTTAGGTCCAAAAAAGTGAGGCTAAGAACTGCAAACCGCTGCACTTTGCCTTTGGACTTCCACTCGCCAAAAGCGAGATCTCGATGCTCTTGCAGGATTTTTGTTAATTTCTAGCTGTTAAATCTTCTCCTCCATTCCATAAAATCTAAAACAAGATAGAATTACAATATACATATTTAACTACATGATTTAACTAAAAAATCTTTTCACTTGCTAATTTAATTTACTTACCGATGTCTCATCATGTTAACATCGTTAATATGGTCTTTATTTACTTTAAAACATAGCTTTATTACGACTTCTAATAACATTCTAAGAGGTTAGAAAATACGTCAAAACAAGAAAAACCCCTTGTCCTGTCACTGTCAGACGTGTGTGAGCGTGTGGCTGAGTGTGATTTTACAGTAGAAAAATAGAAGATAGATTTGTCCACGAAATTAATTTATTACAACAGTAGGAATACACAATGGATAGCTCTTTTTATTTTCTATGACACAAGTGACAATCAACAGAACATTGTTTCTATAGCAACTTAAATTTATTCATAACGCCGCTTTGCTTGCCAGCTACATTAACAAGACGAAAGATGTTCCGAAATTTGTTTACCCAACATTAAAAATATTGATTGGTAATAAATAATAATGGTTTTAAATACTTACATATTAAACAAACAATAACACAAAAACGTATAAACAATTAATGAGGCGTTATGAGCATTATTCATCTTTGTAACTTATTTTTTTAAATTTAATAACAACATCTTAAAATAACGCAGCATGTTTCGGACGGAACACACCATTCCATGTTAAATAAAAAAAAACTTGTAAAATACTCTATGACTCGTCGAAAGAAGCTTCTTGGCCTTGCGTGCCGACGAAAGAAATTAGAAAGTTAAGCTAACGAGTACGATCCTTAATAAAACAAGAATGAACGTTTCGAGTTCGAACTCGAAACGTACAAAAATTCGTCCTCGTCTTGAACTCGAAAGTTTTTCGTACTAGAGGTACAGAGCTCTATTCTACGCTGTGCGTTCTATTTGCTGCTTCACTTAAGCAAGAATCGTTTGATAATTGAATGAGCACTTGACTCAAAATTCTCAAAATGTGAATTTTGCCAAATATAAAAAATGCAGGCCAAGAGCATCTCCGTTGTGAGTAAAAAGTAAAAACAAAACAAAAACGTGACTAAAAACCTAAGTAAAGAAAAACAAAAATATAAAACTGTATGCTTACAAGGCTGCAAGGTGAACACAGTAGGTATAGTTTTATGCAATGACGCTATCGTACGATCGAGAAATGCTTCCAAGGTCGTCCGTAAGTCCGTGGTTTTATTAATATTAGAACGGCATGGCATTCACATTGTCGGCTATGTATTATAATTGTACATCTATGTTTTCGTATTATTACAAGTGTATAAAAATGTGGATTCGTGCACATTGTGCACAGGGTCTTACGTAAAATAGCGTAGTGGACACCATAGTCAATTGATTTACTTTATTGATATGAAGTACCCAATTTATCGTCATCGTTTCAGCCACAGGGCCCACATGATGTCCACTGCTGAACATAGGCTTCTCCCCCAATGATTTCCATATATCCCGGTTGGTAGTGGCTTTCATCCAGCGCCTTCTTGCTACTTTTATGAAGTCGTCGGTCCTTGTGGATGGACGTCACACGCTGCGTATTAAATATTAGTTCGTTTCAGCCGAATGACGTCTACTTCCACTGCCGCAAGACGTAGTGTGGGCAGGTCTCCTACTAGGTAGACCGACGATCTGTTGAAGATCGCGGGATCTGCCTGGATGTGGGCGGCGTAGTACCGGTCTTTGTTCAAATCCTTGGAGGCCAAAGGCCTTTGTCCAGAAGTGGACGTCATTTGGCTGAAATGAACGAACGAATAGCGATATCGATAGGGGCTCTTCGTGGATTATGTCAGGTGCTATTCGTGCTGGTGCTATTTGGGCGGGTGCTCTAAGTGGACCACTTCCAATTCCTCAATGACTTACAGCAACCATTATCATGTCTGGACTCGTTAGTTTTGTCTTGATGAGGGCTCTTACGTTATGGGGCTTGTTTTAAAAATGTTTTGTATTAATTTACTGTCCTTTTGTTGCAGCGGCGATGGCGCATCGCTGAGCGCTGCAGGCAGCAAGCGCTCGGCTTTGTCGGCTTCCGACGCCGAGTGTTTTTCGCTGTGCCTGGGCGCCGGGCCTCTGTGGTGAGTACACACGAGTATGAACCTTATAAAACCATGCCATAAAGTTGCTTACCTACCGTCCAGAGACAGCAGACTAGAGGATTGTGTAGGGCTCTTCCTGCCAAAGCCTACCCACTAACAACTTAACGCTATGTCAGTTAGAAGCACGGAATAGCACCATCAGCAGTAGCCTCTAGTATCTTGCCGTTTGGTGTGCTTGAGAAGGAAGCATCAACCATGTTTAAACGGGGAACTCTAGTATCGTATATCCGAGACTAACCAGTTTGGCCAGCGTGGGGAGTATAAGCCAACTGGCCTCCATCCATTCGCCCTTGGTAACTACAGATGGCCATGTTCTTGCAGTGGAGAATGGAGATCAAATTGGATCTCTAGAGTAGACCAATTTGAGTTTGAGTTCCACTACTCCAACTTAAAAGTAGTGATTTATTTAAATGGCAAGTTTAAGGTCTTTTTCAGACACGCGCGGTTTCTGAGTGGTTACCGTGTGGTTACGGTTTGATGGTACGAGACTGTCATCAACTGCGCGATTTTCGCTGTGTGAACCACTGTGCTTACCATGAGTTTACGTTAGGTGTGCTCGCTAGCGACTGACAAAACTACTGATAAAAAATAATGACTATGACAACTAGCCTTTTTTTTTGACGCACTCACTAGCGAGCACACCTAACGTAAACTCATGGTAAATACCACAGTAGATATATGAGCTAAAGCAGTACGGAAACTTAGCCCTTTCGGCGAGTTAAATACCTACACTTCAACTGAGTGTTAGGGTTGGCACTCTTAATCTTTATAAAATTAATAAGGTTCTGACTTACTTATTTATTAAAACGTTTATTTAGGTTTTTTAATTATCAAATACCTAATGGAATAAATTAATTGACTAAGTAGTTAACAAAAAAATAAAACGTTAATTAGGTTCTATAATGATCGAATACATAATCGAATAAATTGATTAAGTACTATTAGAGGCCGGTAGAAGATATTCTATTCTCATAAATAAAATACCGGATACTTACTTTCACATAGATTGCCTCATTTTAAATACAGTTCATCACTTAGTACAAAAGCGCGCGGAGCAAATAACTTTATCAAATAGAACACATAAATTGTTAAAAAGCGTAATTACGTAATTTGAAAAGAACTATTACAAAATCAGATGTAAGCAGTTTATTTAAAAAGTAATATTATTTTAATCATTTTTACAATTCAGAATTATTACGAAGTTTAAAAAATGAAAGTTCTGGTTGAGTTCAAGCAGCCGTATACTACGCAATACACTCGTGGCATGTTTTTTAAAAATACAGCGGATCGTGCATGCAATAAAATTATTATTAAAAACACAACGCGCGCGACACTCGCGACGGATGGACTGCGAGGTTCGCTTAGACACAAAATATAACAGAAGACAAACTCCATACTAAACGCGCTCGAGCCACGCACACATAGACACCGCTCGAGCAAGACTGTCTTGGACGAATGCGAGCGCGACGTGGCGCGACAGACAGACGTTCGCCACACGTTCCTTGTGGTTCGCTTGAGTCACGCGCCGGTCAACCGCCTGTGATATTATTTTGTTTTGCGCAATTGACGAAAATGAGTGAACAGAAAAAGTCGTATTTTAATTGTTCGGTATTTGGTTGCTTAAACTCATCATTAAATGCCGAATTTTCATTTTTTAAATTACCAGTTGATTCGGGGAGGTAAGTAAGTTATTTATTTGAATTTCAAAAGCCAACTCAATTATTAGGAATATCGAATTGTTTAGAGAGGTTTTGGGAATTATTAGATAACTAGCTTTTGCCCGCGGCTTCACCCGCGTGAAATTTAGTTTGTCACTGATCGTCATAAATTATAGCCTATATATTATTCAGGGTTATAAACAATAATACTGTAAAGTTAAATCAAAATCAGTTCAGTAGTGATCGCGTAAAAGAGCAACAAACATCCAGACATCCAAACTTTCGCATTTATAATATTAGTTGGATAATAGTGTCAACCACTCAACTAAATACTACTTCCTTCTCGTGTATTTGTTTGCAAACTATTACTATAATAACGTACTAAATATAAATAAGTATACGTGGATATTTGTTATTGTCTTTCTTGCATAGTATTAAGAGTAACATTTTTCTATCTT